>NC_066619.1:77118802-77419547 GCF_025201925.1 Gopherus flavomarginatus | reverse complement strand
TAGATCTAGCTCATGGATCACAGGTCTAACAGTGACTGTTAGCCAAGATGGTCAGGATGCAACCTCTGCTCTGGGTGTCCCTAAGCTTCTGACTGCCAGCTGCTGGACTGAACAACAAGGGATGGATCATCTGATAATTGTCCTGTTTTGTTCATTCCATCTGAAGCATCTGGCATTGGCCACTGTCAGAAGACCTGATGCTGGGCTAGATGAACGGTTGGTCTGACCCAGTATAGTTGTTCTTATGTGCTTCCAGCCTATGGCACAGTAGACCAAGAATTAAATAATCCTTTCTTTATCTTTTGTTCCATAAATACCCAAAATCAATAAAATTTGGAGATGAACTGTCTTTCGGTACCATGTATAGGGGCCTATGACATATGATGACACCTTAAGACATCAGTGAAAGCTCTTGGATAAGTTTCTGTTCATTGTGCTGAAAAGATACATATTTCTTTGATTAACAAAACGAAGCTTTTTTCTTGCTGGCAACTTTGTGAGTATCTTTGTAGGACAAGAGACTAGTACAGCAAATAGTGAACCATGCCTTTACGAATTCCTAACTATTTAAATATCTTGCTAAGAGTTCTTACTTTTAGTACCCTTGGATAGCAGCAGACTTTGGGCCTGTTAACTAAAGTAACTAGTGTATAACTGACATGAGAGAAAGGAAACCAACTTGATTGTCTTCAGCTCCTGCATACTCCTGGGTAGAAGCAATCCTTCTTCAGTAGTAAGAGTTTCTTGTAACCCTCCTGCCTGCCAGTTTTTCTCTAGCTACCTATGCTAAATTTGCTTTAGTTTCTAAACACCACTACTTTGATATTTGGCTTTAAAGTCTTTCTGTACTATAGGGGTGGTTATAGTCTAAATGGACTAAAGTCTTTTGTGTAAGCAACTGTGAAGGATAATATATTAAAGTTATCACATTGTAAATTGGCCAGTTTACAATTTATCCATATTTAATACCTCACTGGTTGCCGTTGATCATGTAATTATTTTATTTGTACTGGGAAATGTTCCTTTGTGATCAAACACAATTATTTTCCTTCTTACCATTTAAGTAGTGCTATCAGAAAATGTGTGCTCCTTATTCATACTGTTTTTCTATTAGGATTTCATAATGAATGATACATTAATCTGGATTCTGGCTCAAATCACAAGATTTAGCTTAAATCTTCCATTAGGAAATCTTGAAAGCTTTAATACTGGATGCTAGAAAAAATTAGATACATGTGAACAGCATTAAGACAAGATGACAATCTTAGTTTAAAAAAAAAGCTGTATTAAGACTGAACCTTAATTCTCAAAATATAGATAATTATTTGAAAACAATTTTATCTTCTCACCTTCCCACTATACATGTTAATTGCTTTGTAATTTAGACTTTTATGTTAGTAATAGTATCGCTTTTCACCTGATTTTCAGAGGTGATGAGCCTTCAGAACTTCCAGTGACTTCAGTTTCAGATTAGCATTCTTAGCTGAATTCAGCACCTTGAAAATCAGGTCCTCTGTTTAAAATGTTGTAGCTGGGCTTTTCAAAGCAGTCTAGGTGATTTAGGCTGTGTGTACACTGGATGCCTTCCAGTGGCACAGCTGTACCGTTGCAGCTGCACCGCTGTAAGATCTTTTGTGTTGCCACTCTATCCTGACAGGATAGAACAATCCTGTCGACATAATTGAACCACAACCAATGAGCTCTCCTGCCAGCATAGCGCTGTGTACACTACCACTTATGCTGGTGAAACTTACGTTGCTCAGGAGGGTGTTTTTTTCATACCCCTGAGTGACATAAGATTTGTTGACATAAGTGGTAGTGTAAACATAGCCTTAGACACATCTTTAAAATAACATAAAAAAGGGAAAGAGAAATGTAAAACACTGGCATTCTCCTACAAGCTGTGAAGGAAGGAAGAGAGAAACAAAGATATTGTACTATTTCTGTTTTTAATTATTTTGGATGTGCTCCAATGCTATGTAAATACCTGGACAGACAGAATGGACATTAAGATTGGCCTATCAAGCACATTAAAGTCCAAAAATTGCAGAAGATAATGGTGTTTCCACGCTGATAATTTGGCAATCGTATAAATATGTAGTATTTTCTGTTTTCATTTTTTGGAGTTGCCTTAAATTTTAATTCGTTCATTAATTCTATTATATGCTTATGGGTAACAATAAAAATACGGAATAGTTTAGAAATTCCTTGACTTAGTAACATTAAATTTTAACATATTTGCTTTTATGTTTATAATGTATACATGTAGCATCAAAATGTACAACATGGCTGAGATACCAGTGAGTTATGGCAAATGAGGTAGCTGTCTTAACGTTTGTGTTAATAGTGTGTTGGATTTAGTTTTTAACTTGTTGATTCCAATATAGACCTTCAAAAATAGCAGCAGCAACTGAGTAGAATGGTTTTATCACTTGTTTGCTGGACTCAAAGCATATCCTTCTTGTCAATTCTGTAATAAGTCCAGTTACAAAACTTTTGGAGAGTAAGACAAAGATCTGAGACAACAGGTGTTAAAATTCCACCAAGACTCATTGTGATTGGAAAAAAAACACTTACAAAAATATCATCAGTGGCTGCAATACATCAGTTTTTGTGTCTGTTTGCAATCTTCAGATTGCTATGAGAAAACAAACTGCTTTGAAAATGGAAAATGATACAAAATAACTCACCCTCAAGTTAGTTTTGACAATGACATTTTTTTGCCTATAAAATTTTCCTTCTACTCTGTCAATGACTATAACTTGAGAAGCTGGGAAGTTTAATGAGTGGTTCTGCTGAAAAAATCAATCTGGATCTACATCCTTCCCCAGCTCTTCTGTGTCTGTGGGTCAATATGGGAGTGAGTAGTTTTAAGGAGATGGCTAGGAAAAGATAAGCTGTTCTGTTCTTAGCAGCATGTCATTGTTACAGTAAGTTAGAAGTTGTGTGCATCTCAAAGCACATCTGAGAATTTTATAAAGTATTCACTTATTTCCCCTTATTTAAGGAAAATGTAGCAAACATTTTAAATATTTATTTAAGGTATTATTTTAAAAAGTTCTTTCTCTCTATTTATAGTAACGAGGAAGAGGGATGGGAGAACCAGCTCAGACTGAACAAGAAGAGATCCAAGCCTTTCCTCTTCCTCTAATCACTTTTAGGTTTGATACAACTTTGCATAAGTTCACATCCCCTTGTTCTCCAGTGCAAGGTCATACAGTCTGATTGCCTCACTGCCAGGCCTATTTCTGTTCATTTACCTCTAGAGAGTTGCTTATTAGCGGCCCCAGGCATGCCCTTTCGCTTAAATTATTTGTGGTCCCAAGATATACCATGAACTTAGCAGTGCCTCTAACAGGAAAGCTCCAGAGCTGCATAAGATTTAAGTGTAGACATAGCCACAGTCAACAAGGAGGGTGCAGGACTCCACACTGCATGGGCTTCTTCCTGCTATTATTTGTGAGGAGGTTACAGGTCCTTCCCATGAGAGGAGTCTACTTCCTACTGCTAGGAAAAAGCTTGTGGAGCCCAGCTCTGAAGGTGAGAGAGGAAGCTTAAAAGCTACCCCTCAAAAAGGATCCTCTTGCTCAGAAAGACTTCAGGGTCATACTGTAATCTGATTCTGCTTGGTTAGTATTACACCCCTCCTTAGCAAGCAAAGCTTCTCTCATCCTTCTGATATTATGCCTCATGCTGCGTCTCCTCTCCTCTCCTTTTACTCTGCCATTGCCTCTCTAGCTGGCATTCTTTCTCTCCCCTCAATAGACTTTCATCTTCAGCAGGAGGAAATTGTGGGCCTCTTACAACACACAACTTTTATTTTTAGATGTATACATTTTTCTTTTGTGGGGGAAGAGATTTGTCATGTAAATACTGTGAACAGCAAATTGACAAAAGTCTTTGGGGGTTACCATGATATTCACACTAAAATGTGTAGCTGTGAACACATTTGAGTTGTTTTAGCCTTTGCCTCCTGAATTTTGAAGTAAATTTGCATACGCTACCACCCCCATCAACGCTGTCTTTTTGGAAAGAAACCAAAACATGGCAATATTGATTTGATAGTCAACGTAAATTTAAAAGGATCCTAACTTGATATCTTGTATAAGGTGTTCAGGTCAAAGCTGCTTAGTCTCAACCCTGTTTCACATTGTGCTTATTAACAGAGGTAATCTGTGACTATTTCAATAAATAAATGGGGAGAGCGAAACAGAGGATGACTTATTGAGATAATAAAATGAGTATTTACTATAGCAATCACTAAAACATATGACAAATGCTATCTCTCGAGACTCAGAAGAGAGAGCATCCTGAGAGTACTACATTCACTCGAATAAAATGTGATTCCCAATTTTCAGAATGTTTAATCAGAAAAATTACTCATGTTAGGCGACAAATGCAAATTATTGATTTATTATCACATACGTCCTTCACAAAACCCCTTGTTTCCCTTGATTGCCTTATTGACAAATGGTGGCACGTTAGAAAACAAGTTGTCTGGACTGTGAGAAAAGCAGCACCAGTTTTATGTTGTTTAAATAATAATACTTTGCTCTTATATAGAGCTTTTCCTCCATAGATCTCAAAGCACTTTACAGAGGAGATTAGAATCCTTATGCTGATTTTATACATGGAGAAACTGAGGCATGGGAAACGACTTGTCCAAAGTCACCCAGCAGGCCAGTGGCAGAGCCAGGAATAGGGTCCAGGTCTCCATAGTCCCAGTCCAGTGCTCTGTCTGCCAGGAATAGGACATATTTCCTTAACCTCCATCTTTCCGTAAAATCACACTCTCTTTCCTATCCATATTCCAGTTCGAGTGCAGGCTGCTCATCTAAACAAACTACCATACGGGAGCTAGCTACTAAAAGCCTCTCGCCATGTACACCCACCATCAAAAGACACATTGACACTACAGCAAGCAGGCCATTGTCTTGCTACATCTCCTTTACACTGACTTTGTTGATGTCAAAAGAAAGTAAAGCCCATGGCTCAAACCCCCAGGGAATTCCTCTTGGATATGTGATGTTTTGAGGAATCTGTACAGTTTATAAAATTTGTGTAAGATTATGAATTGTCTGTGTCTTTACTAAGCTACAAACTCCATTTTGAAGATGCAGCTTTTTACTTTCTCTGTTGTCTGTTTGCCTCCATACTGGGTTGAAATGCCAAAGGCTGGTGGCAAAAGAATAAAGAAAGAGGGTTGTTGACGTGTTCTCCCATCAAAATGGCATAGTTATTAACAATAGATTGGCTCCTGTGAAAAACGAAGTGGGTGGGAAGTCACCCAGCCAGTCAGTTAGCTGTAAAATCCCTCTTAGTAGCTGTTCTCTACTTCCTTTACCTGTAAAGGGTTAAAAAGTCTCACTGCTATGCATAGGTAAAAGGAAGTGAGGAGGCACCTAATGAAAAGAGTTAATGGGAAGGCTAGAACTTTTTAATATTGAGAAAAAAATCTCCTTTGTCAGTCTGTGGTCGTTCTCCTGGGAAGAGGGGGACAGAGCAGCAATGGTGAAAAGCTTGCACCAGGTATGAAAAAGTCATCAGTCTCATACCTAGTCATTTAAAACCCCCAGATATGTAAATAGATTAGGAAATGTCTAGGAAGACGAGATTAGGTTTATCCCTTTCTTTATGACTTGTGGATTCCTTTATGCTTTTGTTTTACTTGTAACCTTTAAGCTGGACCTTAAGAAAGTTATTTTTGGTGTTTAATCCTTGTATTTGTGCTTTTAAAATCTAACAATAGCTTGAGTTTTCAGATTATTTTCTTTCTTTTTTCCTTTTAATAAAATTTACCTCTTTTTAAGAACAGGATTGGAGTTCTGTGTCTTAAGAGGTTTGTGCACGTTTTTTTAATTAGCTGGTGGCAACAGCTGATTTTCTTTTTCTTTTCTTTCTCAGCTCTTCTCCGAAGGGGGGGAGTGAAAGGGCTTGAGGGTACCCCACAAGAAGGAATTCCCAGGTGAGCCTTCCTTGTCTCTCCAGGGGGTTCTGCACTTCAATGGTGGCAGCATCTATCAAGCCAAAGTCAGAGAGAAACTGTAGCCTTGGGACTTTAATACAAGCCTGGAGTGGCCAATATTAATTTTTAGAATACTTGTGGGCCCCCACCTTCTTAACTCAAAGTGTCAGAGTGGAGAATCAGCTTTGACAGCTCCCAACCTGGAGAACTGGTTCCGCTGGGGAGAGGTCACCTCGGCACCAGAATCATTTGTGATAGCTTGAGGAAGCTTAGCAGGATGTCACCTGCAAAAGGAGGCAAAAAGTTATAAACAGGATAGGAACTGTTCTTTTAGGGTCCGTTTTTCTCCAAGCTCAGGAGGAGAGAGAAGCAACCCAATATGTTGGGGCCTGCATGAGGCAGGGGACCAACCTTGACAGAGATGGTTCCCCAACATCTCCCAAGTGAAAGATGAGCTAGTGAGGGGCTCTGAGGTTAGGATGTTTGCTGTGTTCTGTGATGTGGAGTCTCTTGAGTTTTATATGTTGAGTGAAAGCAATCATGTGTTAGATTTGGGGTAAAGTTTCTGTTGCATCTTATAGGCTTTACAAATACCTTGGGTCTTCTGAGAGAGTTAACTGGTAAACCAGAAGGCTCTCACTTGCAGTGCAGTTCTGGAAGAGTGTTTGTTCAATCTTCTGGAGATCTTTGGAGTCAGTACTGATGTTGGTGGCCTAAGACATTGGTTCTCAACCAGGGGTATGTGTACACCTGGGGGTACAAAAAAGTCTTCCGGGAGTACACCAACTCATCTAGATATTTGCCTAGATATTTACAACAGATTACATAAAAAGCACTAGTGAAGTCCATACAAGCTAAAATTTCATACAGACAATGATGTGTTTATGCTGTTCTATGTACTATACACTGAAATGTGAGTACAATATTTATATTCAAATTGACATATTTTATAATTATATGGTAAACATGAGAATGTAAGCAATTTTTCAGTAATATGTATTGTGACCCCTTTGTAAGCAAGTAGTTTTGATGTGAGGTGAAACTTGGGGGTATGCAAGACCAATCAGACTCCTGAAAGAGGTACAGAAGTCTGGAAAGGCTGAGAGATACTGGCATAAGGCTGGAAGACTGAGGGGTGCTTAGGAAGCAATAGACGACAGAGTCAGTGCCCAGGAAATATGCCAGAGAAGCCAAGGGATGAAAAAGTGCTGCAGCCTACTAAGACCCAGTGCAGCTTAAAACATCTAGACCAGGGATAGGCAACCTATGGCATGAGTGCCGAAGGCAGCACGCAAGCTGATTTTCAATGGCACTCACGCTGCCCGGGTCCTGGCCACCACTCCGGCGGGGCTCTGCGTTTTCATTCAATTTTAAATGAAGCTTTTAAAACATTTTAAAAACCTTATTTACTTTACATACAACAATAGTTTAGTTATATATTATAGACTTACAGAAAGAGACCTTCTACAAATGTTAAAATGTGTGACCGGCACGTGAAACCTTAAATTAGCGTGAATAAATGAAGACTCGGCACACCGCTTCTGAAAGGTTGCCAACTCCTGATCTAGATCCCCTCACAGTAATCTGGTGGGTTGCAAGCAGGGGGAACCCAACTGGATTTCTGACAAAACAGGTTCTAAAAACCAACCCCACTCACAGCCCTTGTGTAGAGGTTGGGGACATGCAAGGCATATGGTCAGTGGAAAGGGAGTGTAGCCCTAGTGCCAGTGAGCTGCAGCTATTCCTGGCTGCTATGATGGTCCATTGGGACCATAGGCAGCTGGCAGTGAGCATAAGTAAGGGCAGCCCTGAGACAAAATTAGAAAGGTCAAGGCACAAAATGAGATTAAACTAGCTAGAGATATAAAGGATAACAAGAAAATATCCTACAAATACATTAGCAGCAAGAGGAAGACCAAGGACAGGGTAGGCCTATTACTTAATGTGAGGGACAGGAACAATAATAGAACATGTGGAAAAGTCACCAGAGCCTGATGAAGTACATCCTAGAATACTCAAGGAGCTGACTGTGGATACATTAGCGATTATCTTTGAAAAGTCATGAAAGCTGGGAGAGATTCCAGAGGACTGGAAAATGGCACCATATTTGCCCATCTATAAAAAGGGGAACAAGGACAACCCAAGGAATTATAGACCAGTCAGCCTAACTTCTGTACACAGAAAGATAATAGAGTAAATAATCAAGCAATCAATTTACAAACACCTAGAAGATAATGAGGTGACAAGTAACAGTCAGCATGGATTTGTCAAGAACAAATCATGTCAGACCAACCTAATAGCTTTCTTTGACAGGGTAACAAGCCTTGTGGATAGGGGGGAAGCAGTTGACGTGTTAATCTTAACTTTAGTATGGCTTTTGATTCTGTCTCGTGTGCCTTCTCATAAACAAACTAGGGAAATATAACCTAGCGAGTGCATAAGTGGTTGGAAAACCATTCTCAGTGGTTCACAGTCAAGCTGAAAGGGCACATAGAGTGGTTTCCACAGGGTTCGCTTTTGAGTCTGGTTCTGTTCAATATCTTCATCAATGATTTAGATGATGGCATAGAACATATACTTTGATAAAGTTTGCAAACAATACCAAGCTGAGAGGGGTTGCAAGTGCTTTGGAGGATAGGATTAAAATTGAAAATGATCGGGATAAATTGGAGAAATGGTCTGAAGTAAATAGGATGAAATTAAATAAATACAAAATACTCACTTAAGAAGGAACAATCAGTTGCGCACATACAAAATAGAAAATGACTGTCTAGGAAGGAATACTGTGGAAAAGGATTAGCAGGTATAGCTGATCACAAGCTAAATATGAGCCAGTGTAGCACTGACCTTCCCCCCTCCACCAAAAAAAAAAAAAAAAAAGCAAATACAATTATGAGATGTATAAGCAGGAATTTTGTAAGCAAGACACAAAAAGTAATTCTTCCACTTTATGCCATGCTGATAAGGCCTGAGCTGGAGTATCGTGTCCAGTTCTGGGCGCCACATTTCAGGAAAGATGTAGAAAAAATTGCGAAAGTCCAGAGAAAAGCAATAGAAATGATCAAAGATCTAGAAAACATGGCCTATGAGGGAAGATTGGGAAAGAAATTGGGTTTGTTTAGTCTGGAAAAAAAAGACTTGAGGGGAGGACCATAACAGTGTTCAAATACATAAAAGGTTGTTACAAAGAGAAGGGTAAAAAATTGTTCTTGTTAACCTCTGAGGAAAGGACAAGAAGCAATGGGCTTAAATTGGAGCAAGGGAAACTTAGGCTGGACATTAGGAAAAACTTCCTAACTGTCAGGTTAGTTAAGCACTGGAATAAATTGCCTGGGGAGGTTGTGGAATCTCCATCACTAGAGATTTTTAAGAACAGATTAGACAAACACCTGTCAGGAATGATCTAGTTATTACTTAGTCCTGCCTTGAAGAGGACTGGATGACCTATTGAGGTCTCTTCCAGTCCTATACTTCTATGATCTGGTGTTTTGGAAACACCATTTGGAAGCACATTGTTGCTGTTTAACAAATAATAAACAATCATCATAATTCCAAAGCATCTATATAGAAAACACTCGCTATTCCACGAAACATTCAGCCTTTTGTCATGCTCACTGGAGCTAAAGATATTTGAAAGCTACTTACTGCATCAGACTGATAAATGATGTTATTGTTTTGTTAATTCATTACTTGAGTAGATAACGGTAAAATGAGGTATTGAGGTGCCGGAAGGAGCATCATGTGCCCTGCACTTCAGCAAAAGCAATTAAAACACCACAGTGATATCTGAACTGAAACTTGCTTCCAATTCTTCTGTCATAGTTAGGGTCATATTAATTGCACCAAGATATATTAACTATGTTCAGACAATGGCCCCATAAATCTATCATTTGAAGAGATGGTAAGAGTACTGATGTAGCATGAGCAGGGTAAGAGAGATCCTTATCTGGTTTATTTTCTGAAAGTTGTGCATTAGTAAATGGTTTATCCTGGATGTACTAATTTATGACTTTCCAACAGACATTCATAATAGAGACAAGGAAATTATAGAAAGCAGAAAGATTGGTTAGAACCCTAATTAAAGTTTTAAGTATCATTAAATCATTCTTGTTCATTGGGCTCAGCATAAACTAGCAAGAACAAATCTCTGAACCAGAACTGTCACTTTTCCACTAAATTTACTATTCTAAATAGCTTTCAGATCACCCAGCTAGCGCAAAATATAATCCACACCGGAGAAAGCACTAAATATTTTGCATAAAAAATACAGGCTATACATTCATGTCAGTCCAGTAGAAGAGATGAAGATACAAACTGATGTGCTCGAATGCTACGCAGTCATGGCTTCCACTATTTTAATGGGAGCTGCAGGTGCTCAGCAGTTCTGCAAATCAGAACTACAGGATGTTTCAAATTAGCCTCCCACACACAGGCATCCAAAAACCTGTGACCACTTAAAAAGAAAAATTGGCCACAATGGTAAAAATTTTCATCTGTCTGCCTAAAGCTAAACTCACAAGTCCGTGTTTGGGCCCCTAAAAAATGATAGTATGGCTGAAACAGAAACCCTCAGCCTTGTTAGCTAGCAGAGAATATACTTGTGTCAGAGTATGATAAGATTTGCCTAACTTCAGCATTCCATGCGTAACTCCAACCCTTAACGCCTATCTGGCAATGAATTTGTTGAGCATAGATCTGATAATTGTATATAGCACAAGAGTCCCATCATTGTACAGATGGGTTTGATCCCTTTAGAGTCTTTGATGCGGCCCTTTCAAACATTTCTTGGAATCTCAAGGATTTCTGATTAAATATATCAATTTTTTAATCAGAAAATTAGAGGTAAAGAAAGTGATCTATGGTCATGTGCCTTTGTCTGCAACAAAGCAGATGGAAAGTAAAATAAGGTATTTCTATTTATGCTGAGTCCATCAGGGATGCAGGAAACTTAACCAAAAAAATTATACAGAGACCCATCCTGCCACAAAACCAACACAATATCATCTAATAAAACTTGCATTACTTCCATTAACCTTTTTTAAAACAATCTTCAGTTAGCAAAGAGATACAATCACATATGAGTGCTGTTGACTGTTGACCCCTGACCTGATTTCAGCAGGTCTATACTTTTGGGTAAATTTATGATCTCTCTACTGAGCATGCTTATAGAAATAACAATGGAAGTTATTGAAGCTGTAACAGCAAGTAGAAGAACCAAATATGTATGAAAATAGGCTTGGCTATAGGTCTTAAGCACTAAGTGTTACGGGCTTTGAGTGAGGCCTTGACTGAAGGTTATAAAATGTTAAGTGCTTGAGGTGCATCTTGTAATAACCAGGTGAACCACAAACAAACAGACGGTAGCATCTGAGGAACTTTTTGCAATAAGAGCCACCTGCACTGATGTATCAAAACTATTGGGGAAAGGACTGATAAGAATGGTTGGGTTATCTCTCAGAAATGTAATTATGGTCAACTGGAACCCTAACATTGTTCTCCCAGAATCCCAAATATGAATGTGTTGAGACATCAGATATGGTTCCAGATGTACTTGGGTGGAATGGAAAAAGGTGTATAAAAGGTTTTCAAACCCATCCCTAGCTGGCACACCAGATGATGATATGGGGCAAATGGGTAGGAAGTTTGGCCCAGCACTTATCTTTTGTAGTCTGCTTCTCTGACTGTTTCTTCCCTCTTTATTTCTAATGGTCTCTATAAGGTTGTAAGTATTCAGGTCCAGATCCTCAAAGGTGTTTAGGCTCCTAACTTCCATTGCTTGGGCTTTGAAAATCTAGCTGAATGAAGACAAGCAATTTACACAGGCAGATTGAATCAATCAATGTGTACATACATGTGATGGCCACTATCTTGGGGACCAAAGTGGGGACCTCCAGACCTAAAAGCATAAGCTAGTACAACTTGAGCTGAGCGTCTGTAGTTGCTCAGTGTAGCAACTCATATCCTTTGTGGCTTAGCACTGAGGAGAAACTTCTCAGAGAGACACTCACTGGCGGGTTACACATAGATCTGCATTTTTTATTTTATAACAGAGGGTAAACTAACCCCATCTACCCTTCTACCTACCCTTCATTAAACGTAATTATCAGCCATAAAAAACTACAGTAAAGTTTAAAGGTATGCTATTCATTGTCAAAAAAATACATATTAAGAAATGATATTTCTTGAACTTGCTGCATTTTTAACGTTTTTTAGCAATTATTCCTAATAAAATGATGCCATTAGCTGTGACAATACAGAGTACATTGTCTTTTGCGTTTACTACACAATTTGGAATGGTGTAAAATTATCAGTAATATGTATTGTGTTCTAATTAGTAAAATTAAAAATTACAAACCCATATTATGCCATTTTCAAGGATACAAACAGTACGCGTTCTTGTGAAGATATATCCATTCCACCGGCATCCATTTTGTAATAGCCAATGTCCATGTCAAGACTCCATAGCACATGAGAAGTGTTCTGAAATTGCTGATAAAGTTAATTTAATTTATCTGGCAGTATCTACCCACACATTCAAGATGCAGCTGAAACTTTGGATGCAATTACTTAAAATCAAAAACTGATTCCCATTTTTGCTTATGGGTCAGACAATGTTAGTATAAACTATCAAAATGATTGTGTCCCGGCAGCTTTGAAAAGTAATGAAGAACATCATATTCCTTCTCATTGTTCAGACAGCATTTCTCAACCTTGTGAAGTTTGAAATCTGATGCATTGGAATTAATGTAAAGGGCTAGTTTTGAAATCTACAGCCATTTTTAATATCTGCCAAGAATATAACTTCCTTAAGAGGAATGTGGTATTTATTGAAACTGAACAGACTGCTCTGTCACTTTCTAATTAGCTGGCTTTCACATCTCCCATTATTTATAGATTGCTTTAATGTATTAACATTCAATTCTTGGATAACCATTCTGCCCATTCCATTAGCTACAAGGTGTGATAAAACACAGTCAGACAAATTCTGGGCATTTTACCATAAATTCTAGGAAGTGTATATATGCACTTTTATAGCATCAAGGTAGGATCATTCAAAAGCCCCATCGGCATCTCTCTAACTGCACTCTAGGGTGCTTTACTACTTTCAGGTAAAAGACAAGTCAAGATCTCTGGGAGTCTAAATTAAACTTGAGCATCTGGATGATGGCTAGCTCGAACTAAAATACTCCGTTAATAGGCCTTCCTTATCCTGATGTCAGGACTCTAGTTTACTTCTTTCTAGGTTCTTGTCAGCCTAATATTTATACAAGGTCTATGGACCACTTAAGTTCTATTTAATACTTATTCTGAAAGTTTAAGTGGGATATAAGCCTTGTAGGGTTCATCCACCCAGAGGTTAATTTTATCCTAACTGAACATTTTGGTATGAATCTTGACTTGTTAAAGCAAGGAAATGTTCTGCAGATAGCAATTAGGGTTGCCAGCTGTCCAGGCTTCCACAGGATCATTCCTTTTTGAGATAGCTGTAAGGGTGCTCAGCACATACTGCCAAATGTCTAGTTTTACAGGCTCAGGAAGATCCTAGATATCCTGCTTTTGTTGTATCTCAGACATGGGAATTCTAGGTATGGAGTAATGAGGAAATACTTGTGGAAAATGACATTGAAGAGTTGTTACAAACTTTTTTGTTTTGGCAAAGTCTGACATACTGCAGGATAATGGCAAACGAAGTGGGAGAACTAGAGATGCAATTTTACCAGAATTGAGCAGAGCAGGACAATATCTTGAAAATTCTAATTCCTGGCTCAACCTCAAGAACGTGTGATGTCAGACTGAGATTTTGGAACTAGGCCACAATGATATTTTACAAAATCCTGATGTGTCTAGGAGTCTAGCAAAGAAGCAGATTGATTAGCTGAGCTGTTCAGAACATGCTTCTCAGAGAAATGAATGGGAATCCACAAAAATCCCTATTGTGAGCAATGCAGATGGATACTGACTAGCTATTCATGCAGTAGGTGTGCTGCAGATCCAGATGGAATATTTGGTATTTGAAGAGGCCAACAAGCCAGATTTAGCACAGTGGAGGTTGGAAGATAGCACAGTATAAATCATTACCAAAGTTTAACTTTGTTCACATGGAAAAAATGCTTTGAATTAGCATGCATTGCATATAGCTGCACAAAGAAATTTGGTCTATAGTGACTCACTCCAATGTGTGACTAAGATGATAAATAAGTCTGAAAGCAAGAACTATTGACAGAATCTGTAAAAACAAGGAAAAACATAGTTATGCCAGAGGCTTTACAATGAACATGCTAGTAAATTATAATTACTCAATTAACATGTGCATAGGGTATGTGAAGAAAAGAAAAAATATTAGATCACAAAATAATCATATTCAAGTGATTGGAAGCATATCAAAAGGATCATCCCCTTGAATTTTTTTCTGTGATTCTTTCCGCTTAGTTTGATGTTGAAGTTGTTCACTTCTAGAACTGCTCTCAACTCTAATTTAAAAATATTCACTCTTAAATATTAGTGATTTCCTTTCTAGTTGCAAAATTGTTGACCAACCTAATATTTCCAGTGTTTCATTCTGTTTCCAGTATATTAACTACTAGTAGTTGAAAGCCCTTGCTATTGCACAGATGTTATTCATAAAGTCATGTGTCCAGTTTTGGGCCCCCCACTAAAGAAAGGATGTGGACAAATTGGAAGGAGTCCAGCACAGGGCAACAAAAATCATTAAGGGGCTGGGACACTTATGAGGAGAGTCTGAGGGAACTGGGCTTATTTAGTCTGCAGAAGAGAAGAGTGAGAGGGGATTTGATAGCCACTTTCAACTAACTGAAGGGGGGGTTCCAAAGAGGATGGAGCTAAGCTGTTCTCAATGGTGGCAGATGACAGAACAAGAAGCAATGGTTTCAAATTGCAGTGGGGGAGATCTAGGTTGAATATTAGGAAAAAATATTTCACTAGGAGGGTGGTGAAGCACTGGAATGGGTTACCTGGGAGTGGAGGTGGAATCTCCTTTCTTAGAGGTTTTAAAGGTCAGGTTTGACAAAGCCCTGACTGCTGGAATGATTTAGTTGGGGTTGGTCCTGCTTTGAGCAGGGGGTTGGACTAGATGACCTCCTGAGGTCTCTTCCAACCCTAATATTCTATGATTCTGTGTATGTGTAAAAAAAATAAAAATAAAAATAAAAAAAGCCAAAAATAGCTTAAAAATTGGATGGTAACAGACCACAAATCTGTGATGATTGAACCTGGTGGCATTTGAAACAAAAAGCCCTCAGCCATGCTTGTTGCTCTTTTCATTGCTTCATCCTGACTCAATAGACATTCTAAGCTTCAGCGTGATGTTTGGAATTATTGTGCATGCTGTAGTGTTGTGTGGGTGATTGTGTTGATACATGTGGTTTTGTGTTGTGCTGGGAGAGTTGTTGTGTGGGTTTCTGCAAATGAGGAGTGTGTGCTCTGTGAGGGGCTATGCATGTTTGTTGTCATTGTTTTTGCTGGTTGTTGTTTGGGTGATTTGTATTGCTGTATTGATTTGTGTCTCAGGGGAGTAGGACTGAGAGATTTGTGGTGATTTGTGTCGATAGCAGTTGTGCATGTAGGTGTAGCAGCTGGGCTAAGTGATCTACCATCTGTTCAATCACCCCCATATAACCAATTTAATTCCATCACTTCAATTGAATTCAACAGACATTTTAGACTTCAGAGTGACATTTTCTGAAATCTTAGTGTATACATTACATATGTACATTTTATTGTTGTTAAACATGCAGTAAATATTTTAGAAAACATGATCAGGACCAAAGTAGTCAGAATAACCTTGCCTTATGGAGTTGTCACTTAACCTGGATTTAAGCTACTGTTCTCTAAACAGAAATATATAGATGTCTACTGCCAGAATTTGCACCTCAAACATTAAACAGTTTGTCTATAATATAGACCCTAATAAACAAAGAATCATAAAGGTCTTTCCAAACCGCACCATGGGTAATTGAGTTTGGTTATTTTGTAGCGTGCTACAGGGCTCAAAATTGCTGAGAGAGGGAATCTGAAAACATATGGGCCAGATTCTGCCACTGTTTTTCACATTAGGGTGAAATTCAACAATGTACAGAGGGCTGACACAAGCACTATGCACCAATTAACAACTACTTTGTGACTTTAAGTGGTGCATAGGCATCGTGCTGGCCCTTTATAGATGGGTGGGTTTACAGAGGGATAGTAATTGACTCCTTGGTAGGGATGGCAGAATCTGACCCTACAGGAAAAAGATATTCTGCCTTAAAAAAAAAAAAAAAGACAATAGTTACTAAGGCCCAGATCCGCAAAGATATTTAGACTCCTAAATTCATGGACGATCTGGGCCTAAGATCATAGGTATAAATCCCAGAAGGTACAAGTGGTAGAAACGAACAAACAAAAATAAATGTAATATCTTCCTTTTGCCCGACTTTCTTTGTCAAAATCAAGTACAGGAGATATCATCTGCTATATACATTTAAAACTAATTCTAGTCATAGTTGCATTAACATTTCTGTATATATGTATTTTAAAGAATAATCACTCTTAAATATACCATTGTATATTTATAAACTGACCTGTGAACCAAATTATCTGTTACAAAAATGAAATTTTAAAAATGTTCTTTACCTGTACATTTTTTCATAAATAATATTCCCACATTGTTTCTCAAGTCGCTCTGAACTGGTTATTCTTTCCCAATAGAGCAATAGAAAAGACTTGTTTTCTCTGTAGTATAATAACTGATTAATGGTATTATTGGTACAGGATCTCTCACAGCTCTTTACTAAACATAAATAAAACTGTAGAAGATGGAAATTGAATGTAGAGGCAAAAGCCAAGCTGAAATGATGGGAGAATGATTCTGCTCTTATTCTCACACACTGGTGTAAACCAAGGACCACTTCACTGAATTTAGTGCAAATCAACTTGTGTGAAACTGATGCAGATTAAATTAGGGGGCATTTCACTCTTCTGTTGAAACTTGATTAGTGAATCAAAGTACATAAAATGTTCCACTAGCAAATTGTGCATTGGAGAAAGGCCTTATTGGAAGGAGATAAATTTTAAGGGATAGCAGATGAAGTATATATCGACTTTTGATACAGAGATCACAAGGAAGAAGGGGAATGTGGTATTAGCAGATTAACATTATAAAATGAGCCTAATTCTTGAAGGATGTTAAATAGTTCCTAGCACATAATTTAGACTGAAGAATATATTCAGTGAATGTTCACTCTTTTTCTTCCCACAGTTGGAAACTAGCCAACAACAATTTTGTATTAACAGCTCATTCCCCACTGAGTCTACTATTTTAGGGCTAGATTGAGCCCTGAGAAAGGAGCAGTGCATAGTTTTGCTCTCCCAGCAGCCAGCAGATGAGTGACCAAATTGTAATTTAGCATCATACTTTGGTCCTGTCCCCCCTCACTCCCCTTACTCCAGGGGTGGAAATAAAGTACGTTCACTGTTTCCAACCAGGTAGCCTATTTCCCCCCGTGCTGGCTCAGCTGGACTAGCCGGTGGATGGAGGGATCTGCTCCTACTCACCCACTCCACATGTACATGTATGGGAGGTAAAGTAATGATGTCTCCCCCTGTGCTGTGCGTTGCAATGTTGCTAGCCCTTGCAGAGGAAGAAGGTTGCATGGCCATGATTTAGCCCCTAATGAAGAAAGCGTGTAAGTTACCAGAGATCTTTAACCACTCTTTGCAGCACAGCATCAATCACATTAATTTTAATTTTAAATACAATTAATGTTTAAATATAAATTTCAGCAATCTCTCTTATTACTCATCCAATTTACTTTTAAACAGTTTATTTCACTGTCTGATAGAGATCATCATATCAGTTGGGGAGAAAATTATATATTCAATTTTGTTTTACTTAGCAAGAATATATTATTTATCCACATTTGCCACTGAATAAAATGGAACATTTACATTTATTCTGTAAATTAAATGTTCAGTGTAAGATAAGGTATCATCTAAGTCATAATTAGCAGAACACAGAGGGACTTAGAGTCTCAGTCATCCGCAACATCGGCAAAACTTAGACTGTTAATTATAAAACAAACACACTGCCATTGTATGTATTAATTCTGCTTCGGTAACTAGCCTATTTATGGAGACTGGTTAAGTCCTAAGTTTTGAGGAGCCACTGGCTGCTCTGCACCAGAGAATAAGGAGGCTTTCTGGCCACTGAGCGACAGGCCAGGTCAGGATTCTTGCATAGAATGTATTTGAGCCAACTCCTTCCCTCTTTAGGTGACCTCCCTTTTCTGTCAGGTTCCACTGGAGCCCAGGTGCAGTCTAAAGGCTCTACATTAAAACAGTAATAGTAAGGAAATTCCATCTTAAATCTGAAAGTCTGTCCATAATTTATTTGGTGGTGTATATGTATGAATTATATGATTGTGTAAGATGTCCACTTAGGACTAGATTAGGGTATTTATCTACTGGCCTGTGGTGAAGGTGACATGGAACTGCTCTGCCTCAGTGGGAGCTATGAGAGGCACAGTGTCTGTGAGCCAGTGCAGAGGAAATGGGGCCCCGGATCTGCCACCTCCCCATCCCCTATAGTTTATATACGATTCCCAAAGAAAAACACAGGGAATAGCTCCTGCACCCTTTCCCCCACTATGCATACACATAAGGGTCACAGAAAACATGCCTCTTAATGCCAGGTGCCAACTGAATGTGACAGATTGAATGACAGCTGGAGTTTCTACTCTAGATTTCCTTAATTTATGGATGTAAAGCTTTATTCTCTGAAAAAAAGCAATGTGATTTTGTTTTTGCAGAGTTCTAACTGGCAACTTTTCAGCTCAGTGGTAACTGCCATCATGTTTTGAAGTGAGTGTTAATGTTACTTTCCTCAAAAGTGATAGATAAATGATACTGTAGTATCTGGAATACTGATAGCTAATGCTATGATTTTATTTCTAGTTATTAAGCTTCAGCTTCTGAAAGGGGCTCATGACTGTTCCTTTTTCACACACCTGATTTTCAGGCACTGTTGAGGTGCTAGCATTATACTTTAAGTACTTTCAAAGGCATGCTGAATGGGTGTAATTATTGGGAAAATGGCTGTATTTGCTAGCGCTGCTTTTAAGGGTACGTCTTCACTACCTGCAGTATCGGCAGGTAGCAATCGATTGCTTGGGGATCGATATATCGCGTCTCAACTAGACGCGATATATCGATCCCTGAACGCTCTTATATCGATTCCGTAACTCCACCAACCTGAAAGGAGTTGCGGAATTGACAGGGGGAGCCGCAGACATAGATCCCACGCCGTGAGGACGGTGAGTAATTCGACCGATACTTCAACTTCAGCTACGTTATTCATGTAACTGAAGTTGCGTATCTAAGATCGATTTTCCCCCGTAGTGTGGACCAGCCCTAAGAGTTCAAATCCTCTTCTGAGTGCTAATATAGTCATATGTTTCCTGGAATAGGGAAAGAGTGAAAAATTACTTGAAAGATGTGCCGGAACAAATTAATGGCCTCAGAATGAAGATATATGGCAGAAGAATGCTAGAGAGGACACTGACTTTTTCATCAGCAAATTACCCAATACAAGACAAAATTGAACCACAGTATAAGGAGTCTGGCCCTAATTCTTAATATATGCTGTGGAAAGGTGCAAATATTTTGGCATACACAAGTTTCTCTCACACAATTTCAGATGCATATGTGTAGTCTGGGGATTTGCATATGTAGAACCCTGACTAAATTCTGAATTACACCAGGATTACTAGAGGTGTATTTTCACTGAAGTCAATGGAGCTATATTAGCATAAAACTGAAATAACATATCAGTGGATCAGGAGCACAAAAGAGCTTGTATTTGCAATTTGTGTGCACAGATGATTATAAAATATGGCACCTCTGTGTCAAGAAGCAACAACATGTTTTCACATTAGTGGCCCAGATCCTCAGTTGGTATAAATTGTTGTAGCTCCATTGAAGTCATCAACTATGGATCTGATACACTTAAAATAAGAGCAGGACAGAAAAACTTTTATGGAACCACTTTCCACTGGAAAACGTAGTTCTGTCAACATTTAAACACTTCATAAAATTGTGTCATCTGCTGAAATTTTGTTAGAGGAAAAAAAATTCTTACAATGTTAAAACAGCTTATTTTGACATTTTCAGAATGGAATGTTTCAATATTTTGTTTTGAAATGACAATTTAAAATTATTTTAAAAATTGTGTTTTAATATAAAGAAGTCAAAATCCAAACAAAACACTTCAACTGTGTCAAAAAACCCCAACATTTCAATCAATCTGAAGGATTTTTTTTTCAGAATTTTCCTTCAGAGAATTTTGAAATGTTGGGGTTTTCTTCCCATTTGAAACAAAGCCGAATTCAAAATGATGAGATCCTTGGCTAAACAGAATTTCTGTCATCTGCCATCTCTCCTTAAAATCTTGGCACCAAGATTAAATATTCTAGATGTGCCATCATATGTTGAGCATGTTTCCTAGGGAACAAAAATGTATTTGTTACAACTTCATGGTAAATTCTTACAAAACAAAGTACAAAGCCTGGAAATGGCTCTCTCTTGCTCTATGTGTGATTCATCTGTGTAAATTCTAATTAGATGACTTAATTTTCTTTAATGAAATCAATATTCTTCCAACTAAATCTAGGGCAGAAGTAGTACATGAATTAAAGGAAGAAACAGAAGGTTGCATTTTAACTAATGAACAGATAGGACACATGTAGGGGCATCATAATATGAGCGTGTTGGATTATTAATTAATGTATAAAAGCCTAGTATAGGCAAGACTTGTCTTTCATTCTTCTGTTTATAAGAAGCAAAGTATGCTTTCTCTTCCATAGGGTGGATGTTTCCATATGCAGTGGGATCAGTGCAGTTCCATTGTTCAAGGGATCAAGTTTTGGAGGAACTATACAGAGGAAGTGCATGCCTTGCCTGGCATGGAGATAAGCTCTGTAGGGATGCACTGCACAGTTTTGTGAATGAGAATTGTGATGTATGAGAGTCTTGGTACAGCAGACTGAGAAAGTAACAGGACTTGTACATCTACCTCTACATGGGTCCAAAGGGCAATGCACCCCACAAAGCATAGGCAGAGGCAGCACAGGCTTATGGTAGCTTGTGACAAAGTTCCTCCTCAACCATGGTGAGTCCTGCACTTATTTGGCAGATTTGCTCAGCTAAATGATCTTCCCCACAGTCTGAGTCAACTCCTCCTGTGTCTGATTGGGAGTTGAGAGGTTTGGGGGGAACCCGGGCCCACCCTCTACTCCGGGTTCCAGCCCAGGGCCCTGTGGATTACAGCTGTCTATAGTGCCTCCTCTAACAGCTGCATGACAGCTACAACTCCCCGGGCTACTTCCCCATGGCCTTCTCCAAACACCTTCTTTATCCTCACCATAGGACCTTCCTCCTGGTGTCTGATAACGCTTGTACTCTGTAGTCCTCCAGCAGCACAGCCTCTCACTCTCAGCTCTTTGTGTCTCTTGCTCCCAGATCCTCACACGCATTTCATCTCCTCTGGCTCCCCTCTCCCTGACTGGAGAGAGCTCCTTTTTAAACCCAGGTGCCCTGATTAGCCTGCCTTGATTGGCTGCAGGTGTTCTAATCAGCCTGTCTGCCTTAACTGGTTCTAGCAGGTTCCTGATGACTCTAGTGCAGCCCCTGCTCTGGTCACTCAGGGAACAGAAAACTACTCACCCAGTGACCAGTATTTTTGCCCTCTACCAAATTCCTGTATCACACTGGCCTGGGTCTGTCACATAGCTCTAGTGCTATAATAGCAGCTGTTGATTGGCCTGAGGGAGGAGTATATTCCCTTGTCCCTTGTGATCACCAGCTCAGTGCTCACTATTTGAGCTGTGTTCGAAATCTCAGGATTGGGCCTACCATATATTTTTCTTCGTGCGCTTCCAAAAATATTATAAAATTAGCATAAACTAAAGCAGTATTCTCCACATTTTGCAGCTGGGGATTAAGTATTTTACCCATGGTCATAGAGGTGATCTGTGGTGGAACTGGCAGAGCCGTAACTAGGCATCTTAGCACCAAGGGTAAGCAATGTATGGGCGCCCTCTACTGTTTTTCTGCCCCCATTTTTTCTGCCCCCACAGCTTAGCACTCTGGGTGGCTTCCCTGCTTGCCTTGCCCTGGTTACAACCCTGGGAACTGAACCCTAATCTCCCAAATTCCAGTCCACATAGATACCAATGATCCATTTGTTGAATTAGCTCAAACTGCTGCATTTGGACAATTGCACTGATGATGAATGTAAGTGAGAAGAAAATGGATTGTGCAGTGTCTTGCTTGTGTCCTCTATACAGTGCATGTTGTGGTGTATTAAACTGCTTTATAAACAAGCAAAAGGCCTGATTCACATTTTCACTAGTGCACTGCAACTTTGCACTCCTCTGACAGTTTAAAAGGACCCTAAAGTGGATGTAAATGTAAGGCACCTTTCCATTGCCACTGTTGTGTAAAGAGACCTTCCTGTAAATGAGAATCAGACTCTGATATATGGTGCATGCATGAGAAACATTTAAATGCACATGATTTCAAAACTAATAATTCAACTTCCTTCAAATGTGGCTTGTTCCTTTGATTTTACTCACATCTACAAAACAAGCCAAGTTTGAACAAAATTAGTTCAATACTCACTGAGTTAGGTATGCTCAAAATGTCTGATTAGAATATATAGAACAAGCCTCTCTGAGGGCTTTTTATGCTCACATACAGAACTCAGAAATGACTTAACTGTCTGAAACTTCCCAAAGAAATTGACTTCTGCAATAAATTCAAACATGGACAATTTCAGGTGAAAAAACATTTCTGTTTGCATAAGTTATTAGCGATCTGAAAGGAAGAGTTTAATGAGAGGTGCATTTTGATGTTAATTGTAGTAGGAACTATAACTGTACTTGCTGTGCATACGGAATATTCCTTCAAATACATATTTTGACAGCTCTTGGAGATTGTAACACAAGCACAGACTTTGGCTTAATAGAATGTATCTTAATTAACTTGATAAATTATTTTCTAGTGGAAACTCCCCAATGTAATACAATTCAAACAGTTGATATTGCATGTCAGTTTTAAAATTAAGGTTTCAGCCAAAAATTTGCCATTAATCATTATCAGAATTTTACTCTATTAGTTCAAATGTAAGTTAGCAAATAGTTTGCAAGAGGTAAATGTTTATTTTTCTGTTATGTGTGGGACAGAATGGTTGACATCATATTATCATCCTCAATCATTTGAGTTACTATAATAAGGCTTGTAACCTTTGGCCCTCCATTCTTGTCACTTCATTTTTCATAAAAATTTCTCATAAAATCTCTATTCTACTAAATATTTCTAAAATCCATCCATGATTGTGTTTGCTGCTTTGGATAACCATCATGAATCCTATATTTGCTGACTCTTTATTCATATATGGCTAAATATAAATGTATACATTTAGGAACAAAGAATGTAGGCCATAGTTACACTTGTGGGGAACTCTATCTTGAGAAGCAGACTCTGAAAAAGATTTGGGAGTCATAGTAGATAAGCAGCTGAACATGAGCTCCCGGTGCGATTCTGTGGACAAAAGGGTTACTGTAGTCCTTAGAAGCATGAACAGGGGAATCTCAAGTAGGAATACAGAGATTATTTCACCTCTGTATTTGGCATTGGTGTAGCCGCTGATGAAATACTGTGTCCAGTTCTGGTGCTCACAGCTGAAGAAGGATGTTGACTTGGAGGGGGTTCAGAAAAGAGCCACAGGAATGATTAAAGGATTAGAAAACATGCCTTGGAGATAAGCTCTGTAGGGATGTCCCTAGGGAGGTGTGGGGCCCAGGACAAAGGAGCTGAATTTCTATCTGCCAGGGGGTGCTCCCCCTGGCTTCATCTGCCCATCCCTCCACCTCATCTACCCGCCCGCCTCATGAAGCACAGGGCCCCCCAAAGCGTGAGGCCCTGGCCGGTTGCCCCAGTTTGCCGTACCCTAGGGACAGCTCTGCTTGTAGTGATAGACTCAAGGAGCTCAATCCATTTAGCTTAAAGAGAAGGTTAAGTGGTAACTTGATTATAGTCTGTAAGTATGGGGAACAAATCTTCAGTCTAGCAGAAAAAGGTTTAACATGATCCAATGGCTGGAAGTTGAAGCTAGACAAATTCAAACTGGAAATAAGGCAGTAATTAACCATTTGAACAATTCAACAAGTGTTGTGGTGGATTCTCCATCACTGACAATTTTATAATCAAGATTGGATGTTTTTCTCAAATATCTGCGCTAGGAATTATTTTGGGGAATTTTCATAATATTTGCTATACAAGAGGTAAGAATAGATGATCACTATGGTCCCTTTTGGCCTTGGAATCTATGAATCTTAGAGTTTTATACTCCCTCATATCACTATAGTATATGAAAGTCTTCCATGTAAAATGAATAGTAATAGTGAAGGTCCTAATGGACTTCATGAACTTTTGGACAGCTCTCCCTTTTGGGAGTAAAAACTCTGTTTGGGGTAGGGCTTTTGTTGTTCATTTTTTTTAGATTTTATTAATTTACTTTATTTCCTTGATCTATTTGTTTCAGATGTATTTGGAAGCAGGTTCATTAATTGGTTGAGGGGTTTTGTGAATAAGGGAGTATAAGTGTTCTGATTATCAGAGAGGAGAGTTTTGCAGTGTTTTCTAAATTAGTCAGATTCTGGATTCATCTGTTCTTCTTTGCAATTTGGTCCATAGCTGAATCCCCTGGACTGGGAATGTTCTGTCCCCAGCTCCAACAATATTCTTTGTTCTGGGCTTTGTGATCTGCATAGTCCCAGAGGAATGCAGCTGTCCTGTGGTTCATAGATTAAAATTTGGTCTCACGGATGGGGCTTCATTCATTAATTGCTTTGAAGATTAGGACTCAGGACTTAAACTGGCTTTGGAAGCTGACTGGGAGCCAATGGAGGGATTTGAGCATAAACCTAATGTGCTTACGACAGCCGAAGTCATGGAGAAGGCAGACAGCCACAATCTGTCTTCACATACAGCTTCAGTTACACGGTGAATTACAACCAGTAATCCAGCCTAGAGGTGAATATTGCAGGGATTCCTGTGGCCAGGTCCTCATCTGGGAAGATGGGACAATGTTTCCTAGCAAGCTGGAGGTGAAAGAAGGCATTTTTAGATACTGACACCAGGTCATCTAAGCTTAGTGAGGAGCTTAATAGAATCCTGAGGCTTTGCACCACTTTGATGAATGGGATTTACATGCCTTCAGTGGAAGGTGGAGAGTCCATCTCAGCTAGTTTTTCACAGTAGTTCCCCTTTCTGACCAGCATCACTTTGCCATGTCTGGATTCACCTTAAGCCAGTTCTCCTCCTCCTCCAAGAGCTGCTTTGTTGTTGGCATTCTAACATCTGAGTAGTGGCATTGGTTGCATCAGTTGAGAATTATAATATGAGAGAGAGAAGAGTGTGTTGACTATCATCAGCATACTGTTGGCAGATGAGCCCAGGGCATTTCACTGTCTGTGCCAGTGATCTCATGTAGCTATTGAACAGGATAAGGAACAGTATAAGGCTTTGTAACTTGCTAGTTACTACTTTCTCAATTATTTTGTACGGGAATGGAAGATAGGAAATGGAACAGCAGTTGAAGAAATCTTTGTGGTAGAGTAGTGGCTTCTTCAGGATTTGGAGAACTATTGTGTTTTTCAAAGAGTTTGGTAGGTGTGCTTCACTGATGGAGACACTGAGTATTTCCATTAACACTGCATGTGCAAATACAAAGGTTCAGTTTTATCACACAGTGGGAGTGTGGGATTTGGCCTTTAATACATAGATTTACAAAATTATCTTTCCCTGCACTATTTCCTATACTTGATAACTTAAGAAGTAAAAATGTATATGCATTATAACTGCCTATCAGCTTCACCTTCACATCTTATTTCCTAATAAAAATCTCCCACTCTACAAGTGTCTGTTCTGTGTTGTAATTTAATGGCCATGCTACAGCAGGTTAATTGTCTTCGCTGGAGATGTGAACATGAATCCCATTCACTGTCAGCCTTTAAAGAGACAGAGTTCAGATTTTCATATAAATCCCTCTAAACTTTATATATACTCTATCAAATGTGAATTATTGACAGGTTAAAGATGCTCTGTCACAGATCTATTAAATCCTTAACATTTTATATTCAGGAATCTTTGTTTAAATGGAGTAAATTTCCATGATTTGGGTGTGTCAAGGTTTTTTCCCCCACTTTGAACTTTAGAGTAAAAATGTAGGGGACTTGCATAGACCCTTCTAAGCTTAATTCCTAGCTTAAATTTGGTATGCTGCCACCAGCCAGAAGTCAGTGTCTGGCACACTTCTGTTCTCCCAAAACCTTCCCTGGGGAACCCAAGACCCAAACCATCCCCCTCCTTTTCCCCCCCAGACTCTCCCCTCCCTGGGTTGCCTTGAGAGGCTTCACACCAATCCAAATTCCTTGGCTCTTAAAACAAAGAGGAATTAACCATCCCCCTCCTTTTCCCCCCCACCAATCCCTGGTGAGTTTAGACTCAATCCCTTGGATTCTAAAACAAGGAAAAATCAATCAAGTTCTTAAAAAGAAAGCTTTTAATTAAAGAAAGAAAAGGTAAAAATTAGAAAAAAAAAAGAATCAGGATGGAAAATGCTTTACAGGGTACTCAGATTCATATAGACTAGAGGGACCTCTCTCCTAGCCTTAGATTCAAAGATACAGCAAACAGAGGTAAAAATTCTTCCAGTAAAAAGACACATTTACAAGTTAAGAAAACAAACATAAGACTAGTCCGCCTTGCCTGGCTATTACTTACTATTTTGAAACATGAAAGACTGATTTAGAAAGATTGGGAAAGCCTGAGTGTACATCTTGTCCCTCTCAGTCCCAAGAGCGAACAATGAACAAAACAAAAAGCACAAACAAAGACTTCCCTCCACCAAGATTTGAAAGTGTCTTGTCCCCCTATTTGTCCTCTGGTCAGGTGTCAGCCAGGTTTACTGAGCTTCTTAACCCTTTACAGGTAAAAGAGACATTAACCCTTAACCATCTCTTTATGACAGGGTGTCTGAACAAGAAAGGAGAGAGCAATATTTCTTTTCTGGTTGCCACATGTTTTCTATCATTTCAAATACTATACTGAAAGAAATAGGTAACACATATCTCCAACTCATTCTATCCCATTCAGGCTGACTGCAGCAGCAGTGAGCAGTTAGTCAGGAAACATGCTTCTGGAGGCTCAAATGAATGATATGGGCTTTAAACCTCTGCTCTCACACTTCGGTCCTTTGCTCTGAGTTCATCTGATGGCTTTTTCCCAGTCTGATTCAGAGATGGTCGAGATCACCGTTGTTCACTCTGGAGTGGGCTGGCTTTGAATCGCTCAGATAAAACTCTGTAAAGGGTCAGCGTTCAACTTGTGAATAACACTGAGAATGTGTGTTTTCTATTGGAAATATGGATTGCATTGGGAAGCTCTCTTGAAAACGGAAGCTGTGATGGAAAGATTGTAAATTTGTTCACTTAAGGTCAAATCCTGCCCCCATTCTCATTCAGTCTGGATGGCTCTTGATACAACTGAGCCGCTGTATTTCCAAAGTGCAATGTTAATCAATCACTTATGCTAGAATCCACCTCTATACATGTCACAGCTCTATGACTGTCCTGGTGCAGCTAGGCTCAATGGTTCTTTGAGACAGTGTCAAGATAGAAAGAAATACTGCTTTGTGGGTTGAACAGCTCCCTTTTGTGGCACAAGTAAAGCAGAGGACTTAGGTTGAAATATCAGCCATGGAGTAACTCAACCTCTGCTCAGTGGCTGGAAGGTGAGGGCAGCTCCATGCTTCTTGCCTCCTCTAAGTTATCTGGAGGCTCTGGAGCCTAGCCAGATTGGGAAAGATGGTGAGGATTACGGGCTAAATCTTGATTCATACTGAGGTATTAGATTAGGAAGCTATTGTATTAGGAAGGGAAGCAAAGTGAAGCCAATATTTCTTTTGTAGTGTCATATATTTTATATTTTTGTTTGCAGTGTTACTGTAGTGTGTCAAAGCTAGGATATGAGAGAGATGAGTTGAGAGAGGTAAAATCTTTTATTGGACCAACTTCTGTTGGTGAAAGAGACAAGCTTTCAAGGTCCTCAGAGATCTTCATATTTTGTATAGCATTTGTGTGTAGCATAGTGATATTGTTACTGGGACCAAATCAAGAGTGAGATTAGAGTCTGCAGTTGAGATAATGCAGCAAAAGAACAATTTTCTGTGCAGGTTACACTTTGAAATAGACTAATAGCCATATCAGCTAAGACAGAATCAAGGAATGAGCCAGCTAAAGCAAAGTCAGGCATAGTAAATAGCTTTAATGGAGATCTGCTTTAGCTCATGGGTATGAAGAACTACTTGAATTACAAGACACGCACAAAATAAACTCAGTGTAAGTCCACCCACTTGCTTTCATTAATACAGGCTAGGAGACTTAGTTACAGATATTTAAGTATGGTAGTTGTAAACTTTATATGACACAAGAAGTCATTAGCTCTCAGGCCCATGAGACAAGGACCACCTTTTACAAAATCCCAATTAATGTGTCATTCCGTAGCTCATAGGTCAATGAGCTCTCCAAAATCCACAGCTATTTTCTCTGGGTTTATGGCGACTGTTTTATACAGGACTTTGCTCTTGTCTAAGTGAGGTTTGCTTAATTTTCTGTGACAAGTACAAGTTAGAACATTGATTGAACAGGTATAACTGAGAACTTAATTTGAAAATGATATGGAGTTGCACAAGTGTAAGAGTATCATTTGATTTGTATCATCCTTATTACTAGTGACGGTGACTGAGAGGAAAGATCCCATCCTGACACTCAATCTAGTGTGAGTTTTCAAGACTGGTAATTGGAGAAGGAAATTTTTATTTGTAATTGAGCATTATATGGCACCTGGAGATTCAATATATACATTCACTGTTCCAAGAAGAACCACACTTCAATACATAATCATATTTCTATCTCTACACATGTAGATGCAGACGCGTCCCACTTCATATGATTCAAACAAACATCCATCCTAGAGAAACGTTGCTTTAGCAAGCTAACAATTTCCACATTGCATTCTTCCTGTATATGATGTTCAGGGTTCTCACTGCAAAGACACACAAAAGATTAGAGCTGGGTAAATTTTTTCAGCTGAAACTTTTTTTGGTGAAGAACGTAGATTTGGTAATACCAAAACATTCTGTGAATTCATGTGAGCTTTGCCGAATTGTTTGTGTTGAAAAGAGAAACATTCCAAAACAGTCAAAATGTGTTTAAAAATGAAATGTTTCAATTGTTCAGTTCAAAATGACTTTTTGCTTAGAAATTTCCTTTAAATTAATTTTAAAAATGTAAAAAATCTCCAATTTGAAACACTTTTATCCAAAATTATTTTATTAAATTTGCTGAATTTTTTGAAAAATGTTGTTTTCCATTCAACCCAAAATGAATTTTTCTTCCCTCCTTTCCCCCCCCTAAATTGCGAGGGAACCAAAACATCCATTATTTACACTTCAACATAATTCATAATATTTAAAACATAGAAAATTTAATTCACAAAATAGGCACTGTCTCATAACATTTCATAGTCAGCTGATAATTCTGTACATCATGTGGGCTGATGTCCATTAGCCCCACCCATGTCAGTTCCCACAGCTTCTGTAAATGAACAGTTCTGGTTCCTCTGGGTTTGTGATCCCCATGTTACAATCAATGCTTCAGGCTGCATGAACATGCCCCCTCTAAAGACTGAAAAGCTTCCTTGGATCTACGCACATCAACTTCAGACCTCAAAGCTCACACAGATTTATCTTTTCTTGTTGAAAGATATTGCTTTTCTGCAGTAAGACAAGCCTGGCAGATTTTGAGTTATATGTGCAGAACTTGGAGCAATTGCGGGTCTGTTTTATAATGGCTAACCTCTTTGCATCTGTGACAACTAGATATTGATTATATCACCAGAAAGACACTGAGTATATCACTTGAAAAAGCTGCTCTGCTTAGTGGCAGGTCTTAGCCTTGCCAAGTGATAAAACACAAGATTGAAATTTCAAGCATTAAGAAGTGCTTGTTAATAACACAGTTTAATTTAGAAAGCATAACAAATGTGAAACCAATAAAGCGAAAAACACTCAGCAATTACTCTGATATACGATTTAACATATTTTTAAGGAATATTGTTCACTGTATTGGCAATTATAAGATCCTTAATAACTGGTAGTAAGAGTCTTGGTTAAAAAAAAAAAGGATGTTCAGAATAATCACTTTATAATTTTTGGAGAGGTGTCAAACATGCTTGTGTTAATCTGTATATCCCTGCTACAACAATGTCTTAGAAATTAATAAATCCCCTGTTCCTGGGTATTGTTACTGAAAAACATACTATAGCACTGATGATCTGCGTTTGTTCACAGCATTCAGTAGCCCTGTCTAGTTTCTAGTGATGGACCAACAATAAAAGCTATGAGGAGTCTGTCATGTTTGGATAAGCACCAAAAGCCTTTGTGCCAGATTTTCCAAAGCACTATTACCCTAACTCTGGTCCCATTGTGGGCAGTGGGAGTTTTACCATTGACTTCAATTATGATAAAGTTCCACCAACCCAGAAGTGCTTTGTAAAATGCTACCCTTAATGCTTATCTTACCACAGTGTATCCAAACCTCATAGGCCTGCAAATTTCCTCTGGAAAGCAGTTTAACAGGTTTGTGAAAAATGTAGGCCTTCTCCTTCATGTCAGGCTGGAATTATTGTAAGGGCATCCTCTCTTGTGTTTTGGCATTTGGCCAAAACCTGGAAATGTAGAAATACACTGAAATGAAAACTTAACAAAACAAATATTAACCGAACAAATTCAAATTCCCCCTGGCCCCCAAAAGTTAGTCACATGTGACGTTTTTAGCTGGTTTCTTTATCCAAATCAGTTTGCCCATTTCTAACTTCATCCTCCATTTCTTACTGCGTGCTGGTGGTATAGTTCAATCTCCATACCTTAGACCATAGAGTAAACAAAGAGTCCAATCACTTAGTATATTTTTAACCAGGATGTAATTATCTAACTTTTTGATTTGATCCTTTGGTCTCCATAATGTTTCTCTGCTTTCTTAAAGTGATGATAGTGGTTGACATTATGAAGACAATCATAGACAGTCCAACTTCATCTGCTTCAGATGCTCCCATCCGTATATACAGAATTGCATGTATGGACAGATTTGTACACTGTTTGGTATCACAGGAAAGGAGAGTTTATGACCCTATTGGAAGGTAACTGGAAAACTGATAAGGAGATTGGTCTTGTGAAGGAAGAACGCCTGCAAAGGAGGCTATGGGGGAAAAAGAAAGGGATTTTTTTTGAAAAAACATCTGAATTTGTGGATGTCTATTTAAACTTAATCCTTTGAATTTCACCTATCACAAATATAGACTATATTCTGCTTTCTTGGGTCAATTTGATATCCAGCAGACTATTAATTTGTTGGACTTCAGAGATTCAAGTGCATTGGAGCAGGATGACCTGTGAATCCAATTGACTTTACAGCTTGCAGTTTTTCTCTATTTTTCATCTTTGTTTAGAGAAGTTCACAATAGAAACATTTGATTCAAACTGACTCAAACTCTTGGGAAATCAGAATCATGTTCATACAGGTAATCTTGTTTTTTCTAGGATATTGGACTTTACTCATTTCTCTTTTGTGTTATCTCTCTATAGTAATTTGCCTGATCTGTTAACTTTCAAAAGTGTTATACTACTCTTGGCTTGAGATTGTCAATAATATGTGGGCATGTAGCACTTGGAGTTACTTGTATGCTGTCTGTACTGTACCATGGTACTATTGGGAAAAGACACAACAAACGATTAATTTTTTTGGGATCCAATTTTAACTTTTTCATCAATCATAAATTTGGGTCAAATTATTAACAACTCTCTTGAGCATTAGATTTGGTCATCAGCCAAAAGAGAACATTATTTTTTATTCTATGACTCATGGCCAGAAGCTGCATGCAGATGACTTACTACAGTTTCTCGCTGGTCCCAAGTTTTTTAAAAGGGACCGTTCTGCTGTTGAGTGCTTGTAATTTGTTGGAAGAGACGTCAATCATCTAACTATGGTTTCCATGTTTGGATTGTTTAGCAATGTTGCCATTTCCACTGATGCAAATCTTGGGAATGCTGTATACCAACATCAAGGGGGGCAAGGATCTCCAATAAAAACATTTAAGCCACATACAAAAAACACCCTATAGCTGCAAGGTGGCAACAAAAGCTCAAAACAGTTAGATGTGATTAGTTGTAACCCTTCAGAGCTCATAAGATATTAATAGTGTGGTTCTTCAATGGGAGTCTGGGTGTCCAGGACCCAAATAACATGTAGTTGAGACTCTGATTTTAAAAGAGAATACAAGCTGGCAGCCTTCCCAGCACAACATTCCTGGACTGATTGACAATTGTCATATATGTTTGAAAGTCCTACCACTGTGAGTATGACCTGCAATAGATGATTATTTTTACTTATTACTTCTTGAGAGACTTGGGCATCCAAGCTTTCATTTGAAATTCATCTGCAGTTAATATGCACATTAGCACAACATATTGGGCAATTTAAATAAAAAACTTTTTGTGTATACATTTTTGAGCTTGTGTTTCCTTTAGCTGTGAGTGAAATGTGGGGATTTGCACACACAAATGGCTAGATAGATACCTAAATGTGAATTTGCATGTACAAATACTCAGTTTACTCATGTAGTTACAATAATTGTATTTACAAACACAGAGAAACTGGAACACCTTTTTTTTTTTCTTTTTTTAGCAAAAATGTCCTGTTCATAAAGTCACACAGAAGTTCGGATATGTGAAATAAACAGCTGTCTTTCTGAAGGTTTGAACACAGCAGCTTTTGCGTTATGAGTTGCAAAGCTGTGCTGCTGCTTTTACTGTTTAACATAATAATTGTGCTGTGAAAGTTATTTAAATAGTTCTAAGTGTAAGATTATTTTAATAATTAGAATATGTTCTGGAACTTGTAAGGTTTATCTGCTTCTGCTTTACCGTAATTGCTTATTATGAAGTGTGTTCTCTTTTGCTTTTTACATTAGAAATTCAGGTCCTCTGAAGCCCACAACAGTTTGAATCCCAGGCAACAAAGCATGAGACTTTACAGCTTGAGCTAAACAGCCCGGCTCTTCAATTCAGGGCTATAACACTCACATACTCTGTTGATCAGACACAGAAGGAGACACGCAACAGACACTAACCAATAATATACACTTACAAACTTGCAGCTCCATCCTCAGTGAAAAATGGGTACTAATTTTCTGAAGGCTTCTGTGTTGAAAGGATTTTAACAGAGTCTATTATGTGCGGGCATACAGCTACTACAATGACAGATATTAGAGTAGCAGCCGTGTTAGTCTGTATCCACAAAAAGAACAGGAGTACTTGTGGCACCTTAGAGACTAACAAATTTATTTCAGCATGAGCTTTCATGAGCTACAGCTCACTTCTTCGGATGCATAGAATGGAACACACAGACAGGAGATATTTATATATACAGAGAACATGAAAAGGTGGAATTACGCCTACCAGCAGGAAGAGTCTAATCAATTGAAATGAAAGATCATCAGCAAGAGAAAAAAAAACTTTTGAAATGATAATTAAGATGACCCATAGAAGGTGTGAGGAGAACTTAACATAGAGAAATAAATTCAGTTAGTGTAATGACCCAACCATTTCCAGTCTCTGTTTAGGCCTGAGTTAATTGTATCTGGTTTGCATATTAATTCGAGTTCAGCAGTCTCTCTTTGGAGTCTGTTTTTGACTTTTTTTTGTTGCAAAATTGCCACCTTCAAGTCTGTCACTGAGTGGTTAGAGAGGTTGAAGTGTTCTCACACTAGTTTTTGAATGTTATGATTCCTGATGTCAGATTTGTGTCTATTTATTCTTTTGCGTAGATACTGTCCGGTTTGGCCAATGTACATTGCAAAGGGGCATTGCTGGTACATGATGGCATATATCACGTTGGTAGATATACTACTACAATGAAGACAAGGTGAGATGTGGAATGTGCAGGAACCGGGCAGTATCTTTTTCAATCAGCAGTGATCCCTCTTGTGGTGCTCATTGTGTTCTATGTTTTGGAAGCCACCTGAAAAATGCAAAGAGCAGCAGTATGTATATAGATAGGTCTTGCATGTTTGCGCATAATTAGTGAACACAATTATTTGGGGCCCTGTGTACTCTGCGGATTCTTCATATTGTTGATCATTGTGTAAAGAAGAAAAGAAACAGTGTCACTAGAAATCTAGTATCTAAACTGAAATAGTGTTGGAAATGGAATATTAAAAGCTGAAGTCATACAGTTGTTACCAATTCACCCAGGCAGTAAGAGCATAAGGGAATATGTCTGTGAACAACAGGATCTGCTGGTGGGCTGTTTCACCAACCTTAGTAATTTGCGCACCATCTGGCTAGCTGGTTGTTTTTATATCAGCCTTAAATACATGGGGATGAGGTCAGCATGGAATGGAGGTATCTCAAGTATGGGGTTGGTAGGTGGTGACTGGGACATCTGGCATGACAGTAAAAGAGGAGTAAACCAGTGTGAGACAGTTGTTTTTAAAAGACAGGAACTAACAATAGCTAGGTAAAGCAGTTGAGGGGAGTTTTTAAAAGATGCATGTAAGTAATCACCATGATATATTGCTTGTGTCTTGTATCTAATCTTCATATTTTTTTTCAACTATTTACACTGTAAATTCTTTGGGGGGCAAGGACTGTGTTTCCTATATCTTTGTAACCTGTCCAGAACTTTTTAGATGATATTGTGATGTAAGTAATGAATCTGAGATCAGCATGCTATTATGACGATTCAGTTCTGACTGAAGTTATCTTTTCTTGCATATGCCTTTTCTGGGTTTAGCAGAAACAATCTCATCTGAAAATATGAAAGGCCTCTGAGTTTATCAAAATGCTCAGTGATGAATCTTACCATATGAGGCTCAGACATTTCTGAGGGCATTGAGAATGAATTTTAAAAAGGTTCAGATGGCAGAGATTTCTACTTCCAAACTGAGGAGCACAGCTGACAGTTCTAATTTTAAAGTTCTCCATATGCCAGTGACGAATCTTAGCTCTCAACTGCTATTCTTAGGGAATGTGTATCTGCGGGGGGGGGGGGGGGGGGGAGAGGAACAAATTTATATGCCTTTTTGTAAAGGACCCTACTGTTGCTGTTTTAGCCAGGCTATAGTTACAGCGGGATGTGCCTTTACAACAACAGGCAGCATTCCAATATATGTGCAGGCATTTGATGCAACTGAGAGAATTGCTTCAATTTAGGAAAAAATACCAAAAACAGACTAGGAATTCAATAAATACTCATTTTAAAAATACACTATTCCTCATAACGGCTTTCTTTAAAGGACAGCCTACTCTATTTTACTGTCTTCAGAAGAATAGTTGATGGGACTCTAGTATGATACTTTCAGCACGTTTGGAAGGAAGCATGTTTTAGGCCCTTATCCTACAGGCATTACACACGTTCAACTTCATGCATGAGTCATCTCCTTGATTTCAAAGTTTGGGTCAGCTGGCTAATATTTTTAAAGGTATTTAGGCATTGCTCCACTCAGTGTTGCAAGGCCTAAGACCTAGATCCTCAAAGGTATTATGGTGCCTAACTCATTTTGAAATCAATGGGAGTTAGGCAACTAAATACTTAAATGACTTAGCCATGTAAGTCACTTAGGCCTTACAATGCCTAAATACTTTAAAAATATGGGTTTAGGAACCTAACTCCCATTGAATTTCAATGACACTTAGATTGCCTATAGGTCAGATTATTAAAGGTATTTCTAGGTACCTAAGGATGTAGGTAGATGTCTAGTGGGATAGTTAAGTTCCTAAGTGATTTCGAAAAGCCCACTAGACACTTATCTGCTTCTTTTGGTGCCTAAATGCCTTTTTGTTTGTGTTAATTTGCCTGCCCACAGTCAGTATCATTAGCTATCAGAGGATAATCTCTGGTAAAAGAATCTATCAAACTACCATATGTGTAATTACATCAGGGCTATGGGATGAAGAGAAAGATATTGGAAAGATGAGAGTGAAAAGGTTCTGTTGTACCTGTCATAAACAGATAGCTAAGGGTTAATGTCTCTTTCACCTGGAAAGAAGTAATCTGAACCACCTGACCAGAGGACCAATCAGGAAACCGGATTTTTTCAACTCTGGGTGGAGGGAAGGTTGTGTCTGAGTTCTTTGTTTTCTGTCTGCCTGTATGCTCTCTCGGAGGAGGAGTGATTTCTATTTCCTGCTTTCTAATCTTCTGTTTCCAAGTTGTGAGTGCAAAAAGGGTTTCCAGGTGAAAGAGACATTAACCCTTAGCTATCTGTTTATGACAGTACCTCTGCCTCCAGCTTCTGGTTCCCTGTGCCTCTATCTGTGGGGAGATCCCCAGGTCAGATCTTCAAGAACTGAGGATCTGGAAATCACTCCAAGAATGTGCCTCCCCTCTCATCAGCTCCTGCACTGCACTGAGTTCTTGTATAGAAGAAACTTTGCCTCTGAGTGACCTAAGATAAAATTGATTTTATTTGGTTTGCTGGGATTCAATCTAAAAGCCTACTCATGCGATCAGATGGACTCATAAGAGACTGAGATGGAGCAACGCTTGAGGATCCAAGCTGCAAACAATTGCATCATTTTGAAATCTTGTACCATAGTTGAGACTGGGGAACAGAAATGTTTCTTTTCCTCAACCACAATGTGCATACAGCTCCAGCTAGAAAAATCCTTTCCTGGATATATAAGAGCTTGGTGCCTCTGGGCTGCGTGCAGTTGAAAACAGAATTAAATATTTCTTGAATATTTTGAAGATTTAGAAGCTGAGAGCCTTACCAATTTTTTGCTATATGTAATCTGCTATTGGTGAGTTAGTGAAAAGGTGTTCATTTAATATAGTCCATTGATTTCCTCGACCCTTTTCAGTCTCATCTGAAATATGGAGCCTGCACTGGTTTCCATGGGTTTTTGATCAGTAGTCAAGTGATTTATTTAGATCTTTCAACAGTTTTGGTAAAAATGACCATGAGGATTTGTGACTTGCTGGAGTAGATTAGATTGCCCATGGCTGCTTCCATTGACAAACAGCTTGCAATGATACAATTAAAAGATGTATCATAAAAGAAGTAGAGTGAATGTTGTACATCTAGCTTTGACATTTACTGTTTTTGGAGGGCTCAGCCATTAATAGTCTCTTAACACATTGATTTTTATAGACCTTTCTCTAACTGGAATAACACACCCATAACAAAAATAGGATTTTTAAATTCATAGTATAGATTTTTTGGGAAGAGTTTAAGAACACTGCGTTACAGATCAAAAAGTGTTGAAGCTATTGATAAATCAACATCATCCTCCTATGTATTAAAATTGCCTGTAGAAGTCATGATTAATATATATTTGCAGTAGGCATGAAAAAATGACAAATACTTGTATCCCCCCAAAAGCTTTTCAGTTCCTGTGAGTTCACTTATCCACTTTAGATTCCCAAAGGGAAAAGGTAAACTTTTTTTTAATATCTTTAAATGCATTTTATAAGGAAGAAATAACCATTCCTAAATGTAGATAAAAGCCATATTTTTATCAAAAAAATCTGCTGACAATGTCAATGATGAAAGTAGAGTTTGAGATAGTTTTCTAGTGAATTAAACAATAGAAGTTAAGAGAAAAATGTAGTTTTCTATAGACCTTAATTCTGCATTGGGATGTGCTACTAAAGACCTCTATACTCATGCCTGGACCCACTGAAGTTAATGAGTTAAACCAATGCCTAAGTCCATGCTAGGAGATCCTGGTGAAGAACTGGGGCTATAATCTACAATGTTTGTGTATTTTATTACCGTAGTGCTTAAAACCCACAGAAATCAAGTGTAAAATTCACATTTTTATTCAGCACTTGCTGTGTTTATTAATAGCTTTGTTCGGTCTTTCGCAATTTGTTCTCAATATTTCGTAATGAAAAGATAAATCTAGACTAGCTTGTAGCGTTTTGCTGCAGTGTAATTACAGTAGTTCTTTTAAAACATCTATAGTTCTAAGTATCGTATCCTCTTCTATAATAATATATTATCATTACAGTTTGTGATATTACACTATAAAATGCAGGGGTATAAAAGGTGATATGGTTGAACCAATATATTGTAAAATTATAAATTGCAGTATTAGACATTAGCATTTTTACTATTCCCTTCATTGCTACGTCATGCAATACTCCATAAATTTTGTTCACATATAAGAACATGCTAGGGATAAGCCTGACGTTCAAGCATTTATTTTAAGAGAGCATGAAGATTGCTTAGAACTTCAGATGGATGCTCATTTGCTGTAGAAACTACAAATCAATATAAACAAACAGCCAACCCAATCCAACCAAATTAAATCACAACAAATCCTCTTTAGGCCCCCTATTCTGCTCCTCCTGTAATTTAATGGGAATTCTACCACTTACTTCAATGGCAGTTGGATTCATGACACTTTATCATCATAAAGCAGGGGTTCTTAGATTTCATAATCTGCATCACATATTAATAGAGAGGTTGTGTTGAATTGTTTTTGTATAGCATCTCCGCAGCAATGATAGGACCTGCTTTTGTAATAAAACAGTATTTAGAAAGCATGTGCATTTTTAGCTGTCATTAAAGCAGACCTTAAAAGTTCATTGTAGTCAATGAAAAACTCATGTTGATTTCAATGGGCTTTGGATCAACTTCTTAGTGCACTTTAGGAGCTAGATAGGGGGAGGAGTCAGTGCATGTGACTAGGCAGCTATTCACTGATGATTACTCACCTGCAGACCACAGCTTGAGAAAAAAGTGTGGTCTGCATCAAGTTCTACTGAACTGCACTTACACTCACTGAATAACCACAAACAAAGCAATAGTGAAACAAGAAATTTCCATTCATAAGCCTCTGCTTTTCCAGCAATATTTGATTTTTCAAAATTGAAGTGGCAGAATAATAGGTTAGTCCTATCAAAACCCTTTATTAACATTAATTGTAACCCAAGGATGCTGCTTCAGTGACTGGAATAAACACCGGTTGTGGTTCACTTAAAAAGGGGGAAATGAACTTGTCCATTTAAAGGCATATACAAAGATTTGTAAATGTTTTTCAATTCGGCTGTACGGTGAAGTAAAGCATACTATATCACCACAGTATGGTACTTATTTCAAAATACATTGTGCATTTTTAGTGCTTTTTATTATAAAATTGTCTCTGACAGTGGACTCTGTATTCTGGCTCTCAGCATTAAACTATTCATAATCACTTTTGTAACATTTCATCATATTAAAATGCAAATCTTGATGGAACATTATTATAGAAATGAAATGTATATCTATGTATACACAACCATGCATCCAGAGATAAAATGACAGATACATAATAATACTTAAGCTCTTATATCAGCACTTTTCATCTGCACTGGTACATTTCAAAACACTTTACAAAAGGTGGACAAATATCAATATTCCCATTTTACAGACAGGGGAATCAAAGCATAGAGATTAAATAACTTGCCAAAGGTCAGTGTCAAAACCACAACTAGAGCCCATGATTGAAATTTCCAAAGTGTTTATACATATCTCCTATTAATTTCAGTGGAAGATATATGTTTAAATTCCTACATTGCTTTGAAGATCGCAACCCATGTGTCCTAACTCTCAATACAGTGTCCTACACACCAGACTGTGCTGCCTCCTTAGAGACTGCTCCAAAAAATAATAAATAAAAATGTGATTTATAACAGAAAAGGAGAATCAGAACTTGAAAAATCAAACCTACTATTCAATGTCTTTACTTAAGTCTACCAAATTGATTAAATGCCCTGTTACTTTAACTCTCCATTAGCTTTACTTTTTGTTTGTTTTTACTGCATTGTTAACTCAAGACATAACTCAAGTCTTCTCCCTAACCTGACTTCTACACACGCAGAAGAAATCTCTAGTGTGAGTTAAGTGACATTTTGAATTTGAGCTAGTTGATCAGGATGTGTGTGTTGAAGCTTAAGTGCTGTTGAAGTTAGAGCTAGCAATGCAATGGGGCACTGCTATTCTGTGCTGCTTATCCAAACACTCTGTGCTGCTCAAGTGTTCTTTCACAGTATGGCTGGTCACACTCAAGCGAGGCCAGCTTGAGAGGAGTTAATTCAAGTGTAAATAACTCAGGCTAATGCTGCAGTGAAGGCAAACCCCATGAGATGGCCACTATAGACCAAACACAAAACCCACCATTATGTCAGATGTATAAATGTGGTTGTGAGGAATGTGATAAGAATTGTTGGTTCTCACACACTCTTCCATATTCATGAATCATAATGTTAGGATTTTTTCCACTAGCAGTTTTAGATATAATTAAGATCAATATATGTACCTTAAAGACCACAGTTAAAAATGGTTTGTGAAATTGCTAGTGTGACAGAGTATGCTAACAAGTGTGTTAAACCTTACTTTAAGAGAATATGTGGTGATCTTAGTATGCCTCTTGAGCTATAGAGTTGCAGCCTGGGTTTGGAGGAGTGGGGGCAGAGTTCTCCCAGGCTTCCTCTTACAGAAGAAATGATCCTACTGACTATACACAATGTCCATATTGAACTGTAGAAAACACTGGCAGAAGACCAAGCCTTCAAGGAGTCTGATCCGGGAACCTGTAAATACGACATTGCCCTTAAGGCTTCAGTCTTTGAGTAAGGAAGAGAAGAGCTCTGAGATCCCAGTTTAGTGCAATCCCGAGAAATTGACAGTGTAACATTCTTGCTGTGTGATGCCTGCTTTGAATACATTTCTTTGTATTTTCTTTTCAGTTAACTTTATTTTTTATCACTAAAATGGTGGCACTTACGATCTTGCCGATTTCCTTACATAAGTGAATAAGATTTGCAGTCAGCCAAACTCAGCTTTTGCCATATTCAAAATGTTCCCAGAAATATTTGGGAATGCAAGAGAATACACCAAATACTAAGGTAAGTTTACCTATCTTAAATTGACATTTCTCATTACTATCACTCTATACTGTTGTACTCATTAACTTTATTTTTGTATACCCTTGTGAATAAGTAAAAGCCCGATCCGAAGCCCATTTAATGAGTCTTTTATTGACTTGAGTGATGTTCGGATCAGTCTGTTAGTCTCTCGGTCAGATTTTCTAATGAACTCATGACCCATTTATGCTGTACATGTAGTGTAATGGGGCCATAACCTGGCCACTAATATCCAGCAGAGAATTCCAATGAGGTAGAGGAACTCTCTCCAGGGTATAAGTGGGTCACCTGTGGTTCTCTGCCTTTGTTACCAGTATAAGGGAATAGAGAGTGGTCTGCTCCCCTATGCTTGTTCTCCACTGGTCTACAGTGAATTAAAAACCCTACGTTAGTTTTGGAACTTTGGAATGGTTAGCAGGAACTGGCTAATTGGGGCTGGCCTTGAAAATCAGGGAAGTCTAACCAGCTATCAGATGTTATTTCACTACTCATTTGTGCTGAAAAGAGCTTTGGCACAAGAGAGAATTTTGTCCACTGTGTCTCCCCTAATGTGCTTTTACCCCCTTCTGTGTGGGGGTTTTGCATGTGTGAGCAGTAGATTTGGTACTTAAACACCCACCTGACACTTTCCTCCAGACCAGTTGGACATTCAATCTGTCACACACCAGTTGTCTATGGCTGCCAGGGGCTATTTCTGGCAGCTGGGAATCAGTCAAGTGCAGCAGGCCTTGACCCTACATTCCTTATGCCAGAGGAGGGGCTATCCTTTGAAATTCAGCATCCTTTGAATTTCTCCATTCCAGGGAACCCTCAAGCAGAGGGATCACTGGCTTTATGACTGCTTTGTCCCAGGTGACCAGCACAAAGCAGCTGCAACAGGCATTAGGATCTGGCTCTGCACTGAGCCAGTGGTATCTACCCTATGGAAAAGCATTATAGAATCGTGTTTTGAACTATCCCATAAAACTTAAGACAACAAGGATATAATGAAGGTTAAAAAAAAGAGAGAAAGAAAGAAACCCAGAGAGATCCTAAGATTTTCTGTTAAAATTATTTCCATTTTTAGAGCAATTTTGCTAAAGTCATCTTAGATTTCTATAGAATCCAATTGGTTTCATCTTTATCAAATTCTATGGCACTTCCCTATGGAGATGTAAAATAATTTTTAATCACACATCTCAATCACAACATTTCTATCGTTTTTTTCAAAACATAACTGATAGAATGTACATTGGCTGCTGCACTGCTTTGTTTTTCACTTGTCATAATTTATTATACATATAACTTACTTTTAATACCGTGCTGCTCTTTTAGGTGTACTACTGCTGTAAATATTGCAAATCATGATGATATCTTACAATGAAAAAGGGACTAGCTAATGATGAACCTGAACAAACCATGTAAGAGCTGATTGCCTGTAGGTAAGAGAATGCAAATCTGTCACTGGATTTGTTTTGTCCATTTTGTAAATACCACCTTCATATTATCCATATTATAATTACTTTTTAAATTTAGGAATAATTGTTCTTTATATTTCACTGATAGATTTTTGGAGGCTGCTTTTTACTGACATTCAGAATGTAGCATTCAAACAGCAAATTCGTACTATAGCATAAAGCTATTTTCCTGCTCTGCATCATGAGATGGAAAGTGAAAAATAACTGATCATCTGGATAGGCTTTGAGTATCCACTAAGGGAAAAATGTAATCACTGTAGGGTACCTATGTGAGAGTCTTTTGTCAGACAATGTATGCTTTTGTAATGGAAATACTAGAGAAAACTGACAACCTACTCAACAGTCAGCTTTGCTTTTGAACTAATAATTCTGAACAGTCTGTGCAGATTGAAAAGTGCATGTCCCCAATACTGTGCATGTACAGTGTTATCATGGCGTTAGGCTTCCCTACTATTGTTAACCTCATACTTTCACACGGCAAGTGAGCCATATGATTTTGGGTCAAGTCAACCTGAAGCAAAACATTTCTATTTGCTTAAATAAACCCAAACATTTTGTTTTGAGTTAGATTGACATTAATCTCTGTTTGCCTGAGCTGTCTCAGTGCCTCATAGAAGTTGTGGTTACATCAGACCCTATTATTCCCAAGGGTCAAGCTTCTTAGCTGGACTACATGTCCCATAGTGCACTGTGGTCTTCCCTTGTTGAACCAGTATAGGGGGAATCCCATGATCATTATTCATCATGGAAGATGCAGTCCAACCTGGAAGCCCAGCCCTTACTGGAGGATAGGTACATGGGAGTTGTAATTTAGGTGCTTCATGAGGCACCATGGCAATGCAGGGGGGGGCACAGATTAATGTCAAACTAAGCCAAAATGAAATGTTTCAGTTTAGTTCAACAAACCACAATAATATTTTAAAATTAAGTAATGTTGAAGTATTTTATTTCACTCAAAAATATATCAACATTTATAAACTTTCCACTCCATGAACAAATGTTGATATTTTGACTTTTCATCCCAGTTTGAAACAAAAACCAATTTTGAAATATCAGAATTTCTCATGAGATGGAAATTCCAATTTCAGCCACCTCTGCTGGTATATCAAGGACATTTTCCCCCCTACAAGTCAAAAGATTATTTCACAGAAACAATGTAATGAAAAAAAGATTTAGCCCTCCCCTCGGGAAGTGATGTAAAGTGCAAGCTGGGAGAATGAGTTCTGGCTGACATCTTACTCTCCCTTTTTTTCCCCAAGAGTCCAGCAATTATCTGACCCCCCCCACCCTCTATTATTCCCCTGTCCCTCTCTCCAAACAGTTCTACAGCATTATGGCATGTCTTTTCAGGCAATTTTGGCATGAGAGGAACTGGTAATTATTTAAAATCCACTTAGAAAATGAGAAGAATTTAAGGAGTGCTTCCTCCTATGTGCAGCCCCTCTTTACAAATACATACAAAGACCCTGCCCCAGAGAGCTTGCAATCTAACTATGGGGTTTTTCTAAAGCCTAATACCATGCATATTACAGTTAATGTGAATTTTGGCATGGACTGCAATGGGAGCAGGGTTAAGTCATTGATGAGCACTTTTAAAAATGTTGCCTTAACTGTCTACAATTGCAGTTGCCCCAATTCCAGCAATTAACTACCAATCATCAATGTAGCTGCCTTAGTGCAAACTGAAAGTGTAGACACTTTGATTTGATGCTTACGGCCTCTTGGAAACTTGACCCTAAACCCCCCTATCTATCACAGTTTCTTCTGGATCCTCCACCATCAGGCACTAATTACTTTCATGTGACCAAACTTTCTTCCTATCAGCTGCTTCGCTGCATTTCTGGGTAGATTAGAAGCTGTTCTGCTCCAATCAATAACAATTCTTCCTGGGGAAGCTCTCCTCCTTCATAGTATCTTGTTTTCTGGGGGACAATATGCTACTAATAAATAATAATAGAGCTTTTCATTTGTAGCTCTGAGTATCATTGTCCCACAGGCCTGAGTCCCCACTTTCAGCCTATATATTATAGAAACAGCCTGTTTCTCTCTTGCTCTATTCTGGCAGCAGCACCAGTGAAGTGGCACAGCCTAGCACATCCCATATACCATGGAATGCACAAGCATTAGCTGAGTGTTGGGCAGGGGCTCAGGAGAGAGAGAGAGTGTGAAAGTGCTGTGCCCAACAATGAGATTTTGTGTAAAGTAAGTGGTTCTGAAAGAAGGATGGATCTACTTGACATTCCAGGGGAGAGCTTTTGGGAGTTAATGAATTTGGCGAGCAGGAACAGTGGCCACGGTGGGCCTCTCTTATCTCCTGGGGAAAGATTTGGGCAGCAGTCCTGTTCATAATGAAACTTTTATGTATCTTAATGCTCTGTCCGCAATGAGAATTGAACATTTGTTTACCATCTTTCTAGATTAAATATATTTAAGTGTGGTGCTCTACAAAGGGACTAACTGTGCTTCAAATCTCACCATATGCAGGACAAAAGAAAGCTTTGATTTCCAGGAGTTTCTGATGACTCAGGTTAAGTTTTCATTTTTTTAACCAAACCAGTTTGCTCATCCTTAGTTATCTATTTTGAAATATGTTTTCCTATCTGAAATATGGAGTTAGGAGGCTCAACCTTAAGGGAAACTAACCTAAAACACTGTAAATACAGCTATTTTCTCTCCAGACATCAGTCTTGGAGTGCAGAGAAAAATGTTTCATGGTCTCAGCTCTGCTTTTTGAGTTCTCTTAGCTCATGTTTGCATGTGATGCTTGTAAAGTTGAGTAAATCCATGTATTAAACCATAAGTTAAAGAATTAAAATCAAAACAGAAGCGTTTCTTTGGGACTCAGTTCCTGTCTGGAAAGGGCAAGAAATCCATCCTAATTCATTGCTGAAATAATTGAGACACCACCTACTGTATACATTGTTTAGATAGTTTGGTAAACAGCTGGTGTCGTAGCAACAGAAAAAAGAACTATTATTTTATGCCTGGAGTATGAAGAAAATTGACCAAATGATCTTTTTGACTAAATAAGAAATTAAGCAGTTATCTAAATTCTGCACAGAAGAAAGGCTTAAAAAAAACCTATTAGATGAGTCACATCACCTGCCATTATCAGATTATATTCAGTAACTTGACAAACCAGGTTGCTTTAGTTCCTATTGGTAAAAAGGCAGCCTCTCTAAAATGGATGCCTGTGTTACCCTGACTGATTAAAAGGGCTGTCTGGAAGTAAGACAGATGGAAAGTAAAAAAAAAAAAAAAAATGTCTAGAGGACATTAGGTACCCTACAGCACAGAACCATGTTTTAAGATGAGTGCAGGGGAGAAGGTTTTACCTTTATCAATGGCCTCACTTCAGTGCCTTTGTGCTGTAAAAAGTGTCATCTTAAGTAATGCTGAAGGGTTCAACAACCAAAAGACATGCAAGGTAGCAAGGAAAGAGCCACAGGCATATTAAAAATGCTTAAAATATGAAATACTTATTTCTATATTTAAAATATATATTCTTACTGTATGTGCCACTTGTTTATAAATGTTTTGTATTTAACACTTGGGGGGGAAATGAGCACTTTACTAACTCCTACAGTAGCAGAGATTAATAACATGATTTATAATACATATGTGTAGTGCTGAGAACAAAAAGCTGATGTATTCAATAACTCAGTTAAGGGGAAAGGCTGTACTTGTAATAGAATGAGAAGAGAGCATAAACAAGGCAAAAAATGGATTAGATGGGAGTCAGATGTAGTTCAAAGAGGCTTAATTAAATAAGAGTTAGATGTTCATTATCTAAATTGGATGGTGTACACAAAGATTAAAGAAAAATACAACTGGGCAGGCTGAGACAAGACATCAAATAGCCCTCTTAAGTTTCAGTGCAGAGTACACATTTTGTTATCTTGCGGCAATGTAGATTTTGTACTACTATTCATTCTACAAAGGAAGAATATTGAATGAATATACAGAGATGTAGAGAGGTCTAGTGGTTAGAGTATTCAGCTGGAATCTAGGAACTCCTAAATTCACCAACTCTGTATGGACTTGTGCAAATCATTTTAAGTCACTGTATCTCATTTGTGTTTCTGTAAAATGAGCGTAGTAAAACTTACAATAGTATCCTGTCTCATAACAAAATGGAATATTTGCATAGTGCTTTGAAAATATAAAGTACTATGTAGGCATTCAGTATTGCTATAATGCAGATGTAGATTCAATATGGATGTTAGGCAATAGCCCACCTCAGTTTTGTCAGATCCCTCCAACTGTCATTTGTTCAATTTAAAGAAGAGGAGCGAGAAACAAAAGTTACACTGCTCTGCCAGCCAGAGTTTATTAATTTTACTCCTGAACCAGTGCTAAAGCAACCCTGCTAGCCTGAGGGACTTGAAACAGTTTTGATCAGCAATTCACAGACCATGAGGGCTAGCAATAAATACTATGCACCATTTTAAATTTAGGACTTTCATGAATTTGAACAGTAAATGGGGAAAAAATAAACTTAGAATGAAATCCAGTATTTTCTCAATTCACTGTAACTGAGTTGTTGTGTCATTGTTCTTCTTGAATATGGACAAAGGGATTGCTATAATATTTTCATCAACATGCTACTAAGTATCTAGCACATTGCTGAAGTCAGGGGAATTACAGTCATGGGAGAAATAGGTATTTTTAGGTCTCATAAAAGTATTGAAAAAAAACCCTCTTATTAGCACAGTATTCAACAATGCATCAAAAGTTCTGAAAAAGATTAAATTATGTGACATCTGTGCTTCCAGAGCTATCCTCTAGAGGTCTATCACTACCACTCATAACCAGACAACGAGAAGCCTGTTGGTCAACCTGCTAGAGCTAGGAAAGTTTTGACAGACCAGGAAGCAAGTGTTATTTCTGTAGCCCAGGTGCTATCACAGCAAAGGTAAGATCACCTGCTGACCTAAAGAGCTATGGTAGAACCTTAAAAGGCTTGTGGGCTTAGAGCACAAATACCCACCCAGGCTTCAGAGGGAAGGTTCTAGAAGTTCCCTGGTTTAATACCAGCAGAATAAGAGGAAAATAAATAGGCAATAGTCATCTCCTGCAGTACTGCAATTCATTATCATCATCATTATTCCCATAACCACATTAGTCATTGGGGCATCATCCTTGATGAGCAATCAACCAATTGTCTGTACCCATGATGATTGTATGTCAGTGCTTGAGTCTCCGTGAAGTCGATTCCTCTCCATTTTTTTATGTTGTCAATCTATCTCTTCTTCTGTCTAGCTCTTCTTCTCTTCCCCTGTTTTGTCCCTTGGAGGATGATCTTGGATAGGCCAGATATCTTGTTACATGGTCATACCACTTCAGCTTGCACTTCTTCATGGTTGTCAGGAGGTCTTGATATGACCCAGAGCATTGACTGATGATATTGCAGACCTCTTCATTAGTGGTGTGATCGAAGTAGGAGATGCCCAGGATTTTATGGCAGTATATCATCTCTATTACCTGTATTTTCTGTTCAAATTCTGCCATAATGGTCTATGTCTCGCATTCATACAGAAAAATGGAGATGACCAGTGCGTGCAGTGGTTTCAGTTTGGATTTCAGGGAGATGTTCTTGTTCTTCCAAATTGGCTTTAGTTTTGCCACTGTTGCTGCTATTCGTGCAGCTCTTGCCAGAATTTCTGCCTCTGATCCTTCATCAGTGATGATTGCCCCCAAATACTTGAACTGTTCCACTGTCTCCAGCTCTTGTCCACTGACAATGATTTGTGAGCTGATCCCATCATATTTGCTTGCCATCAGCTTGGTTTCTCTGCACTGATTTCCATGCCGTATTTTGTGGAGGTTTCATCCAATCATTTCACAAGATTGGCAAGTTCATCTTCTTTACCTGCCAGACAGTCAATGTCATAAGTGAACTGAAGATTTGAGATTGTTTGCCCCCCAGTGCTGACCGTGCATATGTGATCTTCTAGGGGATCAGTCAGTAGGCACTCCAAGTAGATGTTGAACAGTGTGAACGAAAGAAGGCAGCCTTGCAGGACTCTAACAGTGGTACGAAACGACTCTCCTATTCTGCCACTGACAAGAACTGCACTGCTGGCCTTGGCATACAGTTGTTTGATGGTAAGAATAAGCTTACAACCAACATTGTACATCTTCATAGTTGCCCAGAGAGCTTCATGACATACTCTGTCAAACATCTTCTTGAAGTCAACAAAGATGTGGTAGATGTCCTGCTAGTGTTGTGAGTACTTCTCACATAGAAAATAAAGGTTGAAAATCTGTTCTGTGCTACTTCTTCCAGCACGAAAGCCAGCCTGTTCTTCAGCGATGTTATTCTCTGCTTGTGGCTTCAATCTATTCATTATGGCTTTCAACATCACTTTGCTTGGATGGCTAATTAAGCTTATGGTCTGCTAATTTTGACACAATTGCAGGTTGCCTTTCTTTGGCAGAGTGATGATTAGTGACTGCATCCACGTGGAGGTGATTGTGTCCACTGGTCTGCCAGATCTTGTTGCAGATCTTGGTGAGTACACCTGTTGCTATTTCTCCTCCTAATTTCATCAGTTTGTCTGGGATGTTGTCAACACCTGTAGCCTTTCCATTCTTGAGTGATTTCATAGCTGTATTGGAAAGTCATTCTCCTCTTTTGAATCTGGGCTGTCTAGGACACTAGATTCTACAATTATCCTGTGGTTGTATAGATCAGAACAGTAGTTTGTTCACCTACTGATGATGTCTCTTTCTTCTGTAAGACTGTTCTCTTTTTTGTCTTGAATTGTGTTAGCTTTGGTCCAACTTTCCTTTGTCAGATCTTTTACAATCTAGAAGGCTCATTTGCTATTTTTATTATTGACTCTCTTCAATTTTAGAGCATTGTTTTTTCGATCCATATCTCCTTGGCCACCTTCATTCCTTTCTTGATCTTTCTTCTAATCGCTCTGTATTTATCACCTCCCTCAGTGCTATTCTTATCTCTCTTGAGTTCTCTTCTAATGCCACATATTTGTAGTAGTTCATTTGGGACCCATGGTTTTGTCTTCTTACTGTGTTTCCCAAGAATGTCCATTGCTGTCTCAAATATTGCAGTTAGAGGGCATGAAAATCTAATTTAGATCTTATTGATTCTTTCATCCAGAGATATGCAATAACATCTGGAATGACCTGTAATTAGGGTTGGGCTCACTTTCTTCATTAATTCTTTACCCGAAGTCTTAATTAATGAGAGGAAGATGAATAGGCATAAACTTATTGAAGTTTCTTTAATACTAAAACCCAGCTCTTACGTAGTGATTTTCATCAGTAAATCTCAAAGTGCTTTACAAAGGATGTTAGTATCATCATTTTACAGATAGGAATCTGAAGCAAAAAGTGATTTGCCTGACATCACCCAGCAGGCTAGTAGCAGAGGTGGGACTAGAACTCAGGACATCTGAGTCATACTATTCTAACTACAAGACTATATTGCCTCTAAACGTTGCACTTAGTTGTGGTGTTAAAGGTGTTGAAACTTCAAGTTTTTAAAGGTATACACTCTGAGAAGCCCCAGGGACAATATTTTTGCAGTTGCTTAGGGACAATGTCCAATTGTTCTGCTTCAGGGGCACAATAGGTGATCCAAGGGACTATTAAGTGATCCTACTACTAGTACTGCCATGAAGACAAATGCAGCTCAGTATTCTAAAAATAGTACTGCTTTCAGCAAAAGTTGCTTTTTCTGGAAACTTTGTCATATTAAAATTCTCACTTTGACTGTTGTTGATGATGTTTTGGTGAGACTCTGGTGACATGAGTCATTTTCTTCTTACTTGAAATGCAGAAATGTTTTACTTCCCATATTTGTCCTACAGCTTATTACCATTATAAATCAGAAGTAGCCAAGTGACACCTTGTTGAGGGGACATGACTTCCAGGTCTGATTAATCAAACAAGTTGGGTTGAGTCCTTTGTGCAACTGTCTAAGGTCCCAATCCTGCAAGCTACTCCATGGAGGCAGACCTGCCCTGTGGAGCATCCAGAGATGTCTGTCAGATTTGGCTACACACAAAAAATGCAGGATCAGAGCCTTAATGTTGAGTTGCTTCTCTGACAATGTTATTAATTTCTTGTGTCTAAAAGTATGAAGTACCAACTTGGACTATAGCTAAATCAACAGAGGTATCAGCAAAGGGAATAATACATTTAACATATTGACTATTAGAATTTACAAAAAATACAATAAAATAAACATATTAAAATTTCAACTATAGGACCCAGTCCTGCTCCCCCTTCATTCATATGAGAAGTCCCATTGGCTTCTATGAGACTGTCTACGTGAGTGACAGCTACAGAATGGGGCTCATCAATATAGCAGAATGGTTTAAACATCAGCAACAGTTCTAAGACTCAAATCATCCACGCTTTACACATGATAGAAATTAAACATAATTCTGTGACAAGGATTTCAACCTATCACTGCATAGACAAATCAGATATAATCCTCTCATAATCATGGAAATTCGTATGGGAATGATTCATCTGCAAATGAAGCCCATATCAGGTTAATCAAATCACTGCTCTTCCACACAGACCACCTGAATGAAAAGGCCAGTTGACAGCAGCACAAAATTTTCAAACTCACATAAAATAAGAAAAATGTATATCTTCACTACAACAAGCTTTTGTATTTACCTAACAACTCATTTGGGGCATGTAGCCCATTGCAGTCAATGGCAATCTTTTCATTAACTTCACCCTCAGTCTGTACACCTGATGCCCCACTGAAGATAGCGGGTCTACTCATGTGATTGAAGTTATGGGCATCGTTAAATACTTTGAATCTGTTCCTTACCTCACAAGCTACTTGTTGTGTCTCATATTCTCCCCTCCCCACAAGAACATTAATCCTTATTTAACCCACAAAGATATCCGACATTAATAAAGGAGATAATCTGACTAACATTGGCTGGAATGCCAGGATGGCCTAGGGACTAGGATGATAACCTTGGGCAAATTGTGCCTCATCAATAAAATGGGGATGATAGGAACATACTATCTGACTGGGGTTGTGAGAATAAATACATTCTAAGGTACTGTGGTAATGAGGTGTGGGGGTACATAAGTACCTGAAATGGATTTCAAAGTGCCTCTAAAAGGTGACCATTCAGTAAGTCTTACAGCCCACTGTTACAGTGAAACTATTCTGGAAGACTTCTATATTACTTACCACAGTGTAAGTTTTCCCATAAGTTCCAGCACTAGAAGAGATTTTGATATTCATCCCATTTCTTCTTCTAAAGCCAGGCAGGTGAATGCATTATTATAACAGCCATCATGATCAGATATACATTTATGTACCTCCTAAAACAGCTAACACTCTGTTATATTTTAAACAACAAAACTCTTGGTACAATTTATGGTTGAGGCATCTTCTTTGGATATCACAAATCTGTATTTAAAAATATGAAGTGATAAGCTGAGACGGATTTCATGGATGCAGTTGGCACTTGTAGACTTACGGTGTTTGTCAGTTAATAAATACATTATTAGGATTTACTGCTGCAAAAACAAAGCAGCAGCTTAACAGAGAGTCTTATTTGATACTCAAACCCCTGTAGCAAAGTACTTGTTACAGTTAGTTAACATATACTTCCTTGGGAACAGGATTGTAAAATTCCAATGAGCCTTTAATACTGAGGGCATGTCTACACTGGAGCTAGAGGCACAATTTGCAGCTCGGGAAGACATTCTGTTCACTAGCTAGCACACTAAAAATAGTAGTGTAGCCATGTGACAGGGCAGTCTAGCCACCCAAATAAGAACCTAAGGTTTTGGATGGGATATACATAGGCAGATAGCTAAAAATATCAGTAGCTGCAGCAGGATGGGCTATCTAGCATCTTCAAAGCAAGTGCAGGTACAGCTATCCTAGCTGGAAATAAGACTCCCAGCTCCAGTATAGATGTACCCTACAGATACTACTTGAAATTTATTTAGAATCCTTGCTGTTAAGATACATGTTATTTTTAAACCCAATATTTATCAATTTTATTTATAAACAAGAGCTAGTTTCCATTTTCAGTTCTATTCTATGTTATCCCGCCCCAGCCCTGCCTTTTTCCCCAACAGTTGAAGATTTTGCTAACATATTGCTACAAAAGTAACTTAATTTTAAGATCAAACATGCCTCTTATGGTGCTCTGTGACATCAGGCTAACCTTTGGTATGAAACAAATGGTTTGTGTTGTTAACAGAACCCCAAATTACCTGTTAAACCTTTGGCTCAGATTTTCTCAGTTTGTGTTTTATAAGTTTCAAAGTCACCACAAGATTTTAACAAGGAACCATGTTTTTATTAGCACTGTGTATGAAATATTTTGTTTCTCTGCATTCTTATACAGTTTGTTTTTTGTTATGGTTTGATTTTTTTTTGTCAGTGTCTGTTTGCTAGAGAAAAACAGGAGCAAACTGTTTTTATAAGAATTCTAAACTTTAGCTTAAAGTTATAGGACTGAGCCCCCAAACAAACCCTTATTCACTTGGATAGGTCTTCCTTGGGTTACCAGTCCCATTAAAATCAATGGGAGTATGTATGTGAGTAAGGGTTGGCAGAATCAGGTCACATTTCATATATAGAACTACTAGAAGGTACTATTGCAGATTCTACATCCATCTAGTGCAAGCATAAATAAAATAGATATTGATTTACTGATTTATAAAATATGCCTCTCTCCACCTCTAAGCACGTGTACATGAATTGTAAAACAGCAGTTAAAACAAGCTACTATAATTGGACTCACAAGGACTCAGAGCAAACTCCTCAGGCCACAAGAACTCAAATAAAGCTGCCAGCCAGACCACCCCCTCGGATAAAGGCTTAATACGTAGGTCAGCTTTGCAATGTTCCCTGAAGGAAAACAATCATGGACTCTGCCCAGCCATTGGAAGAATCAAGTTCCAGAACCAAGATTCCCCTAACACTCTGATGGGACCTCACAGCTTTAAATCAGGAGACTCTCAGAAAGAGTGTCCAGTTCATTTTGAGTGTCAGGATTTGTGCAGGAGGAGACAGAGTCTTGAAAGTCTTCCTTGTACTAGGGAAATCTGACAAAAGTTTCCCATAATTGCCAATATTGATTTAGTTCCACTGAATTAAACAACACTGGGCTCCCTTAATACAGACCATCTTCTAGTTAGCTATCACAACCACGTTAAGCACTGTGTCGATTAAACCTTCTGAAAGCTGGTCGAATCAGCAATATGCTCTTTGCTTTGGGAAACAGTATCAATAGGCTAGCCACAGCTTATAAAGCATCTAAGACTTCACAGAACAAGACCGTGGAGTCACCTGGAAACAATTTGGAAGAAAGTAATGTTTTTGGACCACTGATGCAATATACAAGTTTGTAAAGATCCTTGTTCAGTAAATTGACAGCCACACTCTGCATAGTTGAACTTCACAAGTGGTCTTCAAAGGAGCTAGCCATATGTTAATCCAAAGATGGCTCCATTCTCAACAAAGCTGACAAATACATTGGCAAAGTCAATGTACTCTTAAATACATCAGTTACATGAAATAATAGCATTTTTGAGCCAGGGACTCTGCTTTATGACCTCAAAATATAGATGTACAATCTAATTGTGTCAATGGATAACTGCAAGTTACTTGGGGGAGAGGGGAAGTTTGTGCCCCCCTTAATCTGAATATGCACAGAAGGAGGTTCTCCAATCCAGCCCCCACACAGATCCAGTGGACAAAGGGAGTGCAGAAAGGATGGGATAGGTGGAGGAAGTGATGAATCAGAGAAACATACATCATCTTCCCCAGCCCTTGCCCCAGACTCTTGGAGCTCTGTCTACAAAGTAATACAGTCCCTTTCGCACATAGGTTCTTGAAGCTGGCAAGGATAAGGGGAATCTTTGCTAATGTGGCTCTAATGGAGTGGTGTGAGGTGCCCCACAGATAAAGGCCTCTGCGGGGAGAGAAGCACAAGGCTTCCATATGGATGCCCACTTTTGTGAGGCTCCATCAGGTTGGGGGGAGGACAGGCTCCCAACTCATTTCTATGGTAGACAGCTCACTCACTCCAAGAGGACAACTTGGAGAACTGATTTTTCAGAGAGTTTTCTACTTGTTCTGTGGATTTTAGGGCCTGATCCAAAGACTGCTGAAATCAATAGCAATTTTTTTCATCCACCTCATGGGGCCTTTGATCAGGCTATTAATGGATTAATGAGTGAACAGGGTGGTACTGCGCCTGGAGGAAATTTTATTGCTCTAAGTAAAGCTTTCAGTTGAACTGATGGTAAAATTATATATAACCCCTCCTCCAAAGCATGGCTCAATCCTCCTTTCTGGTGCTTGCTAATCAGAGTGGTTTCTTCCTTCTCCTCACATAGGTTGAGTTCTGGATTCTTTATTTTAGCACCCAATGTCTTGAGCCAAGATGACTCCCCTGTGCCTGGGTCAGAAGGGATGTGAATCCTTGGGAAAATGACTAATACTATTCCATTAACAACTAATATAACCCAGTACAGAAACATCACACTACATTAATACAAGCCCCACTCCTGAAATGTCACATCCCAAAAGACCAAAATAACATAAGGGATTCTACTGGGGACAGAAGACAAATGCTCTAGAGAAAAAAGAGTTGAAGTAAAATACTAACAAAATCAACAATATAAAAAATTCCTTGCCTCCCACCATTCACAATCCCCAGCTCCCTCCCTGGCACCTTGCCAGGTAGATGCAATGCTTAGGATGAGTCCAGAGATAGGTGTAGCAGCACTGCAAATGTTTGCCAGTTTAAAGAAAATGAAATGGGCCCTTTAAAAGTGTTTTCAACCTTTGGTGGGGGCAGGCTCCTCTCCTGGCTTCTTGTCTGGGGTTCTGTGGAGATCTCGGCGGGCTGTAGGTAGCCTGCATAGGAGTGGTTCTCTGGATCCCTGATCGCTGGTCAATGCAAGGCTGGCACTCCCCATTCACATATTAAATCCCACAGTAGTTCAGTCTCAGTTGGTGTGGTGAGCAGGAGTTGATTAGGGACGCGCCAGGCTATGCTGCCCTTCTCAGCTCCAAACTCACACAGCCCAAAACTTGGAACCAAAACTAGTCCCTGTTTCTCTGAGTCAGGCTGTCCCCTCCCACTGGGGAATGAGCATGCCTGGCTTGTCACTGGTCTAGCAAAATATCTATATAATCACTCCATCTGAAGCTCTTCATTGGCTTTTGTAGACACCTGCCAAAGGCCCTAAGCAGGCTGAGAAATAGTGTCTGGAGGTTCTGAAGCCAGAGGGTAGGACCCTTAGAGGCTCAGTTCAGTGTTCCAGGAGCTAGCAAACTCCAAAGGAAGTTACATGTAATAAAAAAGAATTTTCATGCGTTAGTTCCAGTGTGGCTGAGTGATTACTTGTTAAATCACTGTCAAATAATATGTAAATAGCAACAATCTGAGTCTTCACTACTGCCAGTCTCTAAGATTTAGCACTTAGCCTGTTATTGATTTTAATTACATATTGATGTTATTGATTTCATTCTTTTAAAAGTCACACTCAAATTTCAATTCTGAGAGTAACATTATTATGTATAGGTCAAAGAAGTATTATGTGACGTTCAATCTAGTCTCTGGCATGATTCTGATAAATTGCAAGCCTGATTTAAAGTGAAAGAGCTAATTTTCCACATTAATAAAAAATCATAATTCTGGTAATTAGTTCAAATCATAGGTTGAAATCTATGGATTCCCTGTTGCACATTACTTGTTTTGATAAATCCTATCCTGAATTTGTAATACATTTTACGTATCCTGGGATATGGTTAGAGTAGAGTTTGAAATTTAATTATGAACAAGTCACTTCTACATTGTACATGTGGCTGGGATTACTTTACAGGAATATTCATTGTTTTAGTTCCACAAGCAGAAAATATATAGCATCCCAGACTTTATTGCCTATTCAAGACAACTGATGACATATTACACTAAGAAATTCTTCTGTGTTCCTACTATATAAATCCAAAATTTTTTACGGTGTTTCCAAGTGTATTTTGGACATCTCCTTTCTGGAAGCACATTGATCATTGCATAACTAATTAGAGTGGTTATCGCTTAAAAGCAGAGGAGACTCATCATTTATTTACCAATGACAGTGATGCCTTCATCTGCACTGAAAGAGCTTTTGTCCTAGAAGAAACGTGTTTTGAAACTCAGCCTAGTAAGCTCAAATTTGTTTGTTCTTAATGTAATACTGATCTCCATAGGTTTTTGTCTCCTTTGCTGTTGCAGCTTTATGGAACTTTTCAGATCTAATTTTACTCCATCATTTTCATTCTCTGTTTTAAAGAGAACCTTGTATCCTTTTATTTTTGCAACTGATAGCACTAAGTACATTTCAGCACTGTATCCCTTCAAGTAGGAGGAGTTGATTACATATTGTGTCACTATATAAGTGAAGATTATTATTGTATATTATTATTTTATTATTCTTCAAAGGTCTCCAGGATTTCCCAGTCTCTTGCACATATATCAGCTTTGTAGCCTTATAGGTCTATACTACCAGGCTACTGACTTCCACATACTCTGATTTTCTAGCAAGTATTTCTTTCTCAAGCTCCTATATCATTTCCCATCACTTTGAATATGTCACCCCATCTCTTTACATGGATGATGCTTTTTATAAACCACTACCACAATCATCCAAAGCATAGGACTTTGTGGTTTGGAAGACTTGATGGGAGGTTTGATGAGAGACCCAGACATCTGTTGGGAAAATAACACAGCAGGACACAGATTATCCAATAAGTTCTTGGAATGCATTGGACACCATTTTTTATTTCAGAAGGCAAAGAAAGCCACTAGGGGACAGGCTGTTCTAGCTTTGATTTTGACAAATAGAGAGAAACTGGTTGAGAATTTGAAGGTTGAAGGCAGCATAGGTGAAAGTGATCATGAAATGGTAGAGTTCATGATTCCGAAGAATGGTAGGAGGGAAAACAGCACAATAAAGAAAATGGATTTCAAGAAGGCAGACTCCAGCAAACTCAGGGAGTCTGTAGATAAGATCCATTGGGAAGCAAGTCTAAGGAAAAAACAGTTCAAGAGAGTTGGCAGTTTTTCAAAGAGACATTATCAAAGGCACAAGAGAAAATTATCCCACTGTGTTGGAAAGATAGGAAGTATGGCACGAGACCACCCTGGCTTAACCAGGAGATCTTCAATGAACTGAAACTCAAAAAGAATCCTACAAAAAGTGGAAACTAGGTCAAATTACAAAGGATGAATATAAACAATTAACACAAGTATGTATGGACACATTTAAAAAGGCCAAGGCACAAGATGAAATTAAATTAGCTAGAGACAGAAAAGGTAACAAGAAAACATTCTACAAGTACATTAGCAGTAAGAGGAAGACCAAGAATATGGTGGGTCCATTACTCAATGAGAGGGGAAAGACAATACCAGAAAATGTGGAAATGGCAGAAATGGTTCCGTAGCAACTGGACGTCTAACATAATGAATGCCGGTGAAAATTAGGTAGGATCAGAGGCTAAAATAGGGAAAGAACAAGTTAAATATTACTTAGACAAGTTAGAATGTTTTCAAGTCACCAGGGCCTGATGTAATGCATCCTAAAATACTCAAGGAGCTGCCTGAGTAGATATTTGAGCCATTAGCAAATTATCTTTGAAAAGTCATGGAAGATGGGCGAGATTACAGGGGACTGGAAATGGACAAATACAGTGCCAATGTATAAAAAAGGGGAATAAAGACAACCCAGGGAATTACAGACTGGTCAGCTTAACTTCAGTACCCAGAAATATAATAGAGTAAATAATCAAGCAATCAATTTGCAAACACCTAGAAGATAATAAGGTGATAAGTAATAGTTAGCATAGACTATTGGTCAAGAACAAATCATGTGAAACCAACCTAATAACTTTCTTTGACAGCATATTAAGACTTATGGATGGGAAGAAGGGTTGATGTGGTATAGCTTGACTTTAGTAAGGCTTTTGATACTATCTAGTATGACCTTCTCATAATGAAACTAGGGAAATGCAACCTAGATGGAGCTACTACAAGATGGGTGGATAAGGGGTTGGAAAACCATTCCCAGAGAGTAGTTATCAGTGGTTCACAGTTAAGTTGGAAGGGCATATCAAATGGGGCCCCACTGGAATCAGTTGTGTGTCCAATTCTGTTCAAGATCTTAATCAATTATTTAGATAATGCACAGAGAATGCACTTATAAAGTTTGCAGATGATACCAAGGCAGATAGGGTTGCAAGTGCTTTGGAGGATATGATTAAAATTCAAAATTATCTGGACAAACTGGAGAAATAGTCTGAAGTAAATAGGATGAAATTTAATAAGGACAAATGCAAAGTACTCCACTTAGGAAGGAATAATTAGTTGCACACATACAAAATGGGAAATGACTGCCTAGGAAGGAGTACTGTGGAAAGTGATCTGGGTTCATAGTGGCTCACTAGCTAAATATGAGTCAACAGTGTAACAGTGTTACAAAGAAAGCAAACATAATTCTGGGATGTATTAGCAGGAGTGTTGTAAGCAAGACTGCTCTACTCCATGCTAAGTAGGCCTCAGCTGGAGTATTGTGTCCAGCTCTGGATGCCACATTTCAGGAAAGATGTGGACAAATTGGAGAAAGTCCGGGAGAAGAGCAGCAAAAATGATTAAAGGTTTAGAAAACATGACCTAAGAGGGAAGATTGAAAAAAATGGGTTTGTTTAGTCTGGAGAAGAGAAGTCTGAGAGGGGACATAACAGTTTTCAAGTGCATAAAAGGTTGTTACAAGGAAGAGGGAGAAAAATGTTCTTAACCTCTGAGGATAGGACGAGAAACAATGGGCTTAAATTGCAACCAGGCAGTTTAGGTTGAACTTTAGGAAAAACTTCCCAACTGTCAGGGTGGGTAAGCACTAGAATAAATTGCCTAGGGAGATTATGGAATGTCCATCATTGTAGATTTTTAAGAGCAGGTTGGACAAACACCTGTCAGGGATGGTTTATATAATACTTAGCCTTGTCTTGAGTGCAGGGGACTGGGAATAGAAGACTTCTTGAGTTTCTGTTGGTGCTATGGTTCTATGAGTATCTCCACTGGCTCTCCCTTCTATGTTGCATCAAACATAAACTGCTTGTCTTTACTATCATGGGATACCCCACTCTACCATTTTTCATTCATTGTTGGGATGTCAACGCCCATTTCTGATTAGCCAACAATGCCAGCCTCAATTGCCCACTTGTTAAAATTTCAAACAAGCACCTTTTTGTTTCTTCCATGCTGCCTTTCACTCTTGGGAGGAACACCCCATGAGCAGCTACAAAATTACCTCCTTATTTTTCTTCAAAGCCTTCCTTTGCCATGATGCCTATAAAAAAACCTTTAATATAGTGAAGCTGCTGGTGTACTGTCTCCAGCCTAGCATGCTGGCCAATATAGTCTCACTGTTTCCTTCTACTCCTCCAGTCCCCATCTGTTGTGTTTGTCTAATACATAGATTGCAACCTCCTTAGGGAAGAGAGCATCTTTTTGTTCCATGTTTGTACAAAACCTAGCACAAAGAGGTTCTGGTCCATGACTAGGGCTTGTAGAAATTTTGCTAATACAAAAAATAAATAATATATTTTTCTAAGTCCTATAGCCTACATCTCCAGACCTGTTTCCTCTCCTCGTGATCTAACATTTGATCTTTGCTTAACTATATGGTACAGTGTATATGATGGTCAACTAGTTAACTGTCTTGGTGGCCCTGATCCTGCAACTGGATTCATGCAGATAGAAACCTATGTCTGCATGGAGCCATATTATGCACAATGTTTGCTTGACATTTGTTGCTAACTCCAGTAGAATATTTTGAGCTGATGTAGTTATACTGTTGTTAAGGGCCAAAAATGAAAAACTTAATTTGAGCCATCTTGTCTGTACACCACACTGCTCTGGAATGCACCTTATTACTGCTACAAAGGAAAAGCAAATGTTTCCCCCAGTGCATCCTACTGATTGTAGCATGTTTATAAGGCTGCAAGAGGCCTGGTCACACACCTAAACTAACTAGCTATGACCACCTCTGGATTGGCTAGTGCTCCCACTAATGTGCAAGGGAGCTCTAGGTCCTTATTCTGTTCTCAGCTGAGCAAGTCCATTCTGGGGAATTACATTCCATGTTCTCTTTCCCTTCCAGTATATTCAAACAAGATAGGCCAGAAGTTTGTCTTTAGAATCAAATCTAGTCTCCTCTTCTGTGGGCCTGGAAATCTCCTGGTGGCCAAACTGATGCACTTCTACTGCACAAGCAGAGGGCTGGATGCAGAGAAGTTGTGCAGGGAGTGCAAACTCATTGCAAGGCCTGGTACCTAGCTTTACATGGGCTTTCTCAAAGGACCTTTAACAAATGTGAACAAGAATAAATTTGACTGTATTGTACAATAATAAAAATAAACACAAATTGATTCAATTTTAACCATTTACACACAAGCTGAATTCATGTTTTAACTTAAAAACACCTAAGGAACTCAAAGTAATCCAGAAATGATTTTATTTTAAAATCCATATTTCAGTATACTTCTGTGACAGAATGTATCAACAAAATCAACATGATCTGAAGTCCTCATAGTGCTGCTATATTAATATTCATGAAGATGTCATTAAGATGCAGGATTTATTCAAAGTGCCAATAGTTCTTTAAAAGGTTTCAAGCAAAAGATGCAATAATGAAGAGGTTCTCACTCAGATTCCTACAAGGTTCAAATAAGAACTATGTGATTATTCAAATCAGTGTGATTCAGTAAGGGATGCTCAGGTCTTCCCCAGAGACTATCAAATAATTATAGAAGTTGTAAAAATGCAATTATGTTCATTTAAAAAACTATATTAAAAGAGGGTTAAAACTCAGACCTGAAAGAACCAAATGTCAGGAAGTTCAAAGTTAAGGTTACCACAATCATGTCTGTATTAGAGAGCCACCACTGAGCTGCATTACTGTAAAGCATTGTTTCCAGTTGGAAATGCCACAGGAATTCAGAAATGGTGTATTGTCAAATGCAGTTGGACAACATCACCAATAATGATGCAATTAACTCCTGATGCTATTGTCTCTTTCCTTACCATCCTACTGCTGTTTAGTACAATTAAATGTTTCCTTTACCATCAGTTTTTCTCTTTCTTTCTTTCCTGTATTTTATTCTTTCATATTGCTGAAGTACATTCTTTCTTTACCTGCACAGTGCAGCATAGTCCACATAAATCCCTGTGGAACAGCCTGACAAATCCATCTACTAAGTCATTAGTTTAACTGCCAGAAAGTCAGCTTAAGTAATGGCTTGAAGATGGAAGTTACAACATTGTTTAGCCATAGAGAGTAGCCATCTCATGCTTAGACATTCTCTATGAAATTTCTCTATAAAAAGCAGAGCAATGTGAAAGGATCAGGTAAGAGATTAGTTTATACAGGACTCTCTAGTGAGAACATGGTGGATCAGCTTGGAAATTCAGGCCCAGCTTCAATAGAGCAATTCAGCACATACTTTTAAACATGTTAGTATTCCCATTGCAATCAATGGCTCTAATTATCTGCTGAAGTGTGCTGCTAAATCTGGACTTCATTCTTGCAGTCAGAGATCTGAAGCTGAGAACAGTTTTGCTCTAATCAGTCATTGGAGTGGGATGATGAGCAAATATGTATCCATGTAGTTTATATAATCCCCTTTGGGGTTTGTCCCCTTGTGGAATGCTGGACTGAACCTTTAGGGGACCTACCCTTAGACTACAATAACAAAATTTCCAGTGCCTCTGAACACCATTTCCAAGGTTGTTTAGAATAAAACTCAGGGCAGAATAGACTGGGAACTCCTGCAAAATCCAAAAGGGAGGCTTCTGATGGAGTGATTTAATAGAGAGTTGTTTGGGCCAAGAAGGAGCCAGGAGTGCTCAGCATTCTGACTCAGAGAAACAGGAACTAGTTTTAGTTTCACTTTGGGGGATTTTGAGTTTAGAGCAGAGAAGCAAAACAGCTTGAGAAATCTCTGCTTAGCTCCTCGTCCACACAATGGGAGACTTTGAACTGCTTTGGGATCTAGTTTCACCCCCACTGAAACCAGTGTCCAGGGTGACAAAGAACCAACCAGTGCTGACTACCTTGAGCCAGCCAGAACCTCCACAGGACTCCAGAACAGGAAGCCAAGAGAGGAGCCTGCCCCACCCACGATTGAAAACACTGTAAGAGGGTCCCTTCTCATTTTCTTTAACCTGGCCAACATTTGCAGTGCTGCTACACCCATCTCTGGACTCATCCTAGGCATTCCATCTACCCGTGAAGGTGCCAGGGAGGGAGCTGGGATATGTGGTATAGTTGTGAATGGTGGGATGTGGACAATAATGTCATTAAACATTGATGACATCTTCATCATCTGGACCCATGGGAAGGAGACTCTGGAAAAATTCCACCACGATTTCAACAGCTTCCACCCCACCATCAACCTCAGCCTGGACCAATCTATACGGGAGGTCCACTTTCTTGACACCACGGTGCAAATAAGTGATGGTCACATTAACACCACCCTATATCGAAAACCTACCTACCGCTATGCCTACCTTCATGCCTCCAGCTTCCATCCCGGACACATCACATGATCCATTGTCTACAGCCAAGCACTGAGGTACAACCGCATCTGCTCTAACCCCTCAGACAGAGACCAACACCTACAAAATCTCCACCAAGCATTCTCAAAACTACAATACCCGCACGAGGAAATAAGGAAACAGATCAACAGAGCCAGACGTGTACCCAGAAGCCTCCTACTGCAAGACAAACCCAAGAAAGAAACCATCAGGACTCCACTGGCCATCACATACAGCCCCCAGTTAAAACCCCTCCAACGCATCATCAAGGATCTACAACCCATCCTGGACAATGATCCCACACTTTCACAGGCCTTGGGTGGAAGGCCAGTCCTTGCCCACAGACAACCTGCCAACTTGAAACATATTCTCACCAGTAACTGCACACCGCACCATAATAACTCTAGCTCAGGAACCAATCCATGCAACAAACCTCGATGCCAACTCTGCCCACATATCTACATCAGTGACACCATCACAGGACCTAACCAGATCAGCCACACTATCACTGGTTCATTCACCTGCACATCCACCAATGTAATATACGCCATCATATGCCAGCAATGCCCCTCTGCTATGTACATCGGCCAAACTGGACCGTCTCTACGGAAAAGGATAAATGGACACAAATCAGACATTAGGAATGGAAATATACAAAAACCTGTAGGAGAGCACTTCAACCTCCCTGGCCACACTATAGCAGACCTTAAGGTGGCCATCCTGCAGCAAAAAAACTTCAGGACCAGACTTCAGAGAGAAACTGCTGAGCTTCAGTTCATCTGCAAATTTGACACTATCAGCTCAGGATTGAACAAAGACTGTGAATGGCTTGCCAACTACAGAACCAGTTTCTCCTCTCTTAGTTTTCACACCTCAACTGCTAGAACAGGGCCTCATCCTCCCTGATTGAACTGAGCTCGTTATCTCTAGCTTGCTTGCTAGCATATATATACCTGCCCCTGGAAATTACCACTACATGCATCTGAGGAAGTGGGTATTCACCCACGAAAGCTCATGCTCCAAAACATCTGTTAGTCTATAAGGTGCCACAGGATTCCTTGCTGCTTTTACAGATCCAGACTAACACGGCTACCCCTCTGATACTTGACAATAATGTTGTTGATGTTTTAGCATTTATTAGTGACCTTACTCCTTTCCTTCCCTAGAGCTCCTGATTCCTGTCCCCAGTAAAATCTTCTTTGTTACAGTTTTGGGTGTGGCATTTCATTTGTTGGAATTTGAATTACTGCATTTTGTTTATTGTGTATTGGGTTATACTCCTTGTGAAGAGGAGGAGTATTCATTTTCCCAAGGGATGCACCCCTTGTGTCCCAGGCTCAGAAAGGAGTCACCTTGGGTGAAGGCCCCAGGCATCACAACGAAGAACCTAGGACCCAGGCCACACAAGGAGTGTAGGGAAGCCACTCCAATTAGCAAGCAACAGCGAGGCTTGAACATGCCTCAGGGAAGGGGCTAAACTCATAAAACATTTCATGGCCAGTAAATACAAATGGAGTGATATAGGTTTGAAGTCCTCTGAAGGAAGAGTTTTTCATTTCCACTTCAGGCCACAGGGAGGCAAATGTCAGTTTCAAGGAGACAAAGAACAAAGGGGAGGAGAGTATGAAAAAAGGGGAAATCTATTAAGCTAACACATAAAATTTAAGTTCTGATTCTTCTTTGAGTGGCTCTGCATGTTCCTACTCAAGAGTGTTGCACCCCCTAGTGATACCTAACAGTAGAATCTTCTCCAAGCAGTGTCCGGTTACTGTGTGCCCTACCCTTGCCCCTCCCTGAACATTCTGTGGAGAAGGCTATATAATAACTCCCTCTACTACCTCAGTTCCCTCCACCTGCTTTGCCAGACAGACATGAACAAACTGATCTTTTCTGATTAGGGGTTTTCTCCGTTCTTAGTGTCCTGATTATTCTTTAGCATTGTAATAATTTAGTTATCAGTATAGACCAGGGGTTGGCAACCTTTCAGAAGTTGTGTGCTGAGTCTTCATTTATTCACTCTAATTCAAGGTTTTGCATGCTAGTAATACATTTTAATGTTTTTAGGTCTCTTTCTATAGATCTAAAATATATAACTAATCTATTGTTTTATGTAAAGTAAATAAAGTTTTTAAAATGTTTAAGAAGCTTCATTTAAAATTAAATTAAAATGCAGAGTCCCCTGGACCGGTGGTCAGGACCTGGGCAGTGTAAGTGCCACTGAAAATCAGCTCATGTACTGCCTTTGGCACGAGAGCCTTAGGTTGCCTACCCCTGGTATAGATAGTTAAATTAGCTAGTATCTCAGTTCCAGGGTAGGGTAGAAGTGAATAAAAAGAAATGCTTAATGTCCAGCTGTCTTCCAGGCTTTGGATGACCATGTTAGGTGCCTGAAGTGCATGGAAGAGGGCCACTCTCCTTCTGGGTATTCCGTCCTTTGGACTTTCAACCCCAGAGCTTGCAAGAAGAGGCAGAACAGATTGCAGGTGCTTTTCTTTAAGGAGACCTTTGAGGCTAAACCCTCAAGACTCAGGCATTCATTGGGTCTAATATCTTCTTTCAGCAAGTCAAAGCAGCTTAAAAGTTCCAGGAAATCAGAACCTTTGTTGGGTATGACTATGGATCCTGCTGTTTAGGCAGTCAGGAGTTGGAGAAAGGCAGATCGCTTGCTACAGAACCAAGAAACATGTTATTGACTCTAGGTGTGTTGGTTCCAAAGAAAACAGTAAAGGAGAAGATGGTCACTGTTAGCAGTGCCAGATCCCACATGGCAGATTTTTCAGATCCATCAGATTCTGAAAGGGTCCCTATGGCTCCAAGGCTAAAACCCAGGTTGTTTCCAGCTTCAAAATGTGGCAAAGCATGCTCTTAGGGCTTCATTTGACCAGAGCCTCAGGCTCTTCTGCCAGAGTGTTGGCTTCTGCAGTTTATCTGAGGAGACATGCTTGGCTTCATTCCTCTTTTCTGGCTCTGGATACTAGAATTAAGGTGGGAGATCTCCCCTTCAAAGGGGATAGTCTTTTCAGTGAAAAGATGAAAGCTTGAAGTCCTGCTCTTTGGGCTTGATTTTCTTCTGCTGGGGGAGACCTATTCCTTCTCTCCATTGAGACAGTATTATTCACAGTCTTTCTTTTGCTTATTTTTCACCAAATCAAAGATGTAAGCAACAAAATCAGCAGACTACATGTTTCTAGAGCAAACACAGGACAATGTCTTTAAAATTGAGGCCTAAATATAAACAATCTGCTTCCTCCCTATTTTCTGTATTGAGCACCAGGCCTCAGATTTGACATGAGGATTCGTAGTCAAGAAGCAATAGGCAAGGGTCCTTCCCTTCCTCTGTTTGGAGACAGGCTAGTCCACTTTAATCAGCTAGTGGAGGCTTATTACACTGGCCAAATGGTCCTCGAAATTATAGAAAAGGGTGATGCCATTCAGTTTGAGAAACTAGCCCCTTTCAATTCTCTCAACCTTCGTTTTTCAGGGAAACATTTCATGAAGCTATTCTACTATCAGATTTGCAGCAATCACTTCTGATCAGGGCTATCGGGGAGGTAACCACATACTAGAGAGGTCAAGAGGTTATTAGAGATACTTTCTGGTATGAAAAAAGGATGGGAAGATTTATCCAATTTTAGATTTAAGGAACTTGAATGAATACATTCAGTAGTTTCGGTTCCATACTTTAACACGACCTTGGCCGCCATAATCTCTTCGCCTTCAAACTAGGGATTGGTTCATGACTCATTTAATGGGTTAACATTTTCCTATTTCTCTCTGATATAATCATCGAAAGTACCTTTGCTTCATGGTGATGGGATAGCATTTCCAGTTAAAGGCATTTCCTTTAGCCTGTTCACAGCTCCAAGAGTATTTACAGAGTGCCTCTCTGTGGTAGTGGTTGATAAAGCAGGGTCTTTTTTGGTTACCCACATCTGGAAGTTAAAGGCTATTGTTCACAATGATCACTTATACAACAACCTTTTTTGGCAACCTGGGGCTGCTTCTGAACATCAGAAAGTCAAGTCTCTGTTAAACTCAAATAATTTTATTCTTGATTCCTTATTGGACTTGGTAGCAAACAGGACTGATTTTTAAAAATAATGCAATATGTTTTAAACATTCAAATATGTCAGACTCAAAAAGTAATTTTTCTTCCTGGGTCTCATAGCAGCTGCTACTTACGTGACTCCCTTTGGGCATCTCAGAAAGAGGCCAATGCAGTATTGGATGTCTCAGAGCAATCCTGGACAGTCTTCAAATATTAGTCAACACGCCTCGAGACATTCTGGACCCACTGACATGGTGGCAGTCGGACCAAATGTCCTCAGCATCATCCAGTTCAATCCCTCTTCACCATTTAACTTCAGATGCATCAAACAATGGCTGTGGGGGGCATATCTGAGTTATCTTACAGTTCAAGGTCACCAGACTTCTCAGGAAAGAGGTTTGCACATAAACATGTTGGAGTTAAGAGCCATTCATTTTGGCCTCAGTTCCTCCCTCACATACATGGGAAGGTTGTTCAAGTAGTGATGGACAATACTTCTGCTAAATATATCAAGAAACATGGGGGTACTTACTCAGCTCAACTATGTGCAGAGGAAATCAGCTCATGGGACTGGTGTAAACTCCACAACACTCATCCAGTGGCCCTGCATTTAGCAGGAGAGAACAGTGTGACTGTAGATCTTCTCAGCAGGACAGTTCTCAAATGTACGAATAGTCCCTGAAGGATCTGGTGATTCAGAGCACCTTTGCCAGTTGAGGTTGACCAGATGTGCACCTGTTTGGTAAGAGGTTCAACAGAAAGTGTCACTACTTCTTCTAGAGGGCAGGAAGTTAATCCATCTCAGATGCTTTCCTTCTGCTTTGTGATAGTGGCCTTTTATGCACTTTTCCCTTCACCTAAACAGCCTGGGCAATCAGACTTTGATTCTATCTATTCTTGAACACTCATACTTTTTGTTGGTGCAGAATGTACTGCTTAATTCTAGCAAACTGTCTGTGAGGAACTGCTGTTAGTGGAAATGGTCAAGAATTGTGGTTTGGAGGCAGGGAAAATCTGATTCTCCTGTCTCAGCTTCCCTACCTTGTATTTTAAAATATGTAATATACTTAAAAACGGAGACGTTATCTAACCCATCTTTGAAAGTTCATTTGGCAGCCATTTCAGCTTACCATGTTTTGGCAGATTGCTGTTGGAGCATAATACAGTTAAACAGTTTCTGAAGGGATTACCTAATATGTATCCCCTTTTGAAGAACCCTGTCCCTCCTTGGGATCTTTATTTCATCATAACTACACTCATGAAGCTACCTTTTAAACCCTTTAGCTGAGTGTCCTTTGTATTATTTCTCTCTCAAGATGACATTCATTAATGCCATAACATCAGCTAGAAGAATGAGTGAATTAAATGCCTTGATAGCCAATCCACCATTTACACGTTTTCATAAAGATAAGATTGTTCTTATGGCTAATCCCAGGTTTTGCCAAAAGCAGTTTCTGAATTTTACATTACACAATTAATTTGCCAGTATTTTTTCCAAGGCTGCATACTAGTAAGAGGAAACCTTGTTTTACAGACTTTGGATGCTAGAAGAGCTCTTCATATTATTTAAACATAGTAATTTTTTTCTAAAAGTATCTAGATTATTTGTGTTTTATGCTAAAAATTACATGGACCATACAATTCCTAGATAGATTAAACAATGTATTGTTGAATGTTGCATGTTAGCAGAAATTTCTGTACCTACAAATATCCAATCGCATTCCACCAGACCTGGGGCAGTGTCTTTTGCTTTCTGTGACAGACTATACCCCTCTGTTCACACCCCACACCATTGTTATGTTTGTAGAAGGTATGCCTTGTACGGTGTCATTTGAACACTAGTAATTTGCTGGTCAATATTGTCCTAATAAAATACATGGCAACATTGTATGTGAAATTATGGTAGTCTCCTGTCTGATGTTAATACATGTTCCAAACCTCACTTTTCTGCCCAGACAGAAGTTGGCAGGCCGGTCTATCCTAAACAAAGGAATATGTGCTCTGCTTAATTTACATTTAAGCAGTAAACAGAGTCATCAAGCAGGAAGGGAAGATGCAGGAAGTTCAAACGGGAGAGAAAAAACAGCAAGGAATATCTTTCCACATAAACTCTGGCTCCTAGTTCTCAGATGAAATGTTTTTCAAGAAGGGAACTGAAACATAAAAAAGGAGGGACAAACACCCCTACACACACACCCCTCTCAATCTGCCTATTGCATTCACTGCACCTTAAGAGACAAAGGAAGCAGGTAGACTCTGGTGGATAGTCTTTACCTACAGAGTTTGGTCAGTAAAACTGCTGAAAGCATATGTTGAGAAAAATTTGCTTTGAATCTAATATAATTAAGTGAAGCAACAGTAGGCATTTTATCTTTATTTTTCTTGTTACCATTTCTGACTTTTATGCCTCATCACTTGTACTCACTTAAAATCTATCTCCTTGTAGTTAATACATTTTTGTACTGTTTTATCTAATCCAGTGTGTTCAAATTGAAGTGTCTGGGTAACTTCATTTAGAGAAACAAGTTGTGTGCATATTATTCCCTTAAAAGAATAATGGCTGTAATATAGTTGTACAGTACAGAGAGGGCTGGGCAATATAGGACACATGTTTCTGGGTGGAAATCTAGGACTCAGGTAATTTTTAAGGCTGGTAAGAGCCAATGTGTGGCTGACTGGCTGCGGCACACACACACACACACAGACATAACTGGGAGTAACTTACATACTGGAAGCTGTTTGTAAGCAGCAAGGCATTGTAAAGGGCACCCCAGGTTACAGAGCAGGGATGACACAACTACTTATTAGTCTGGATCGTACCCTGGTATGTCATATTTGCCTTAATCAAGTTCCTTTCCTGAGGTTTTCAGGGCTGTAATCTGGATTTCTGAGTACACTTCTACTAAACATTATGCTCTCAATTTGGCATCAAGGGCTGTTGCTACAGTTGGTATAGCCATGCTTCACTCTAGTCAGTTAGGGCTGTTTCATCCAGGTTATTTTCAGCACTGTCTAGCAAACTCCCCATAAGTGGGAATATGCAGAGTCACTCAAAGATGAATTGAAGATAACTGGAATTCTTCTAGATCGCTGTTCACATTCACATTTCCCACTCACCTTCCATTCATTCTTAGAACCCTTTATTCTGTGTTTGTAGGTTGGCAGTGGAAGGAACTGAGGTGGTAGAAGGTGCTTCACTACCTTATACAGCCTCCCCAGAGTGTTCAGAGATGCTGAGCAGAGAGGTAGAAGTGGGCATTCAAGCACTCTAAGAAAGGCTTCTGGCAGCACTAGGTGGTAGAAAAACGATAAGTATCAATATGCAGAGCCATGTCAAAGAATTCCAGTTATAAGTAAGCAACCTTCATATGCCCCCTCCTCCACAAAAAAATCAGGCATATATTCAAGAGCAGAAACGTATTTCAAAAAGAAATGGACCCAAGCTGGAACACTCAGAGCCTTATCAATTGAGACACTCAAAATTCCTGAACTAGGAGATGAAAAGATTGGTGCAGATGCTTTTTCCTTTGGTTCATTATAGACATAGGTACCATGCACAAATTTCCAATATAGATCCAGCACCAGATTCTGAATCACAGTCATCTGAGAAGATTGGGGACAGCAGAAGTCTGAGATTTCAATAGAATATTTTGATGCTACAATCTTACAATATACATTGGAATAAACTTTTGAAGGAAGAGAGTCACAATTCCTTCCCTGCTTCCATTTACTCCAAGGGGGAAATAATTTGGGACAGCCCCTTAACAGGGGCTGATTACTTCCTTCCCAAGCTGACACCAATGCCAATACATTGGTCTCCACCCCTTTCTGCCTTGCATACCCTGTCATCGATTCCTCCCTTTACGAGAATATTTTAATTCTTGAAAATCCATTTTTTGGTCTGTAGACTTCCCCTTTCAATATACATTCTTTTTAAACAATACAGCTCTGTTAGTGTACTATGTAAAGCTTAACCACTGGGCTCCAAAATTTATGTTGTTGTTTTAAAAGGAATGGGCCCAATCAGTTATTAGGCTGCAAACAGGGAGCCTTGGGCTGGAGGCAGGTAATTAGAGAGAAGCTCACCTGTGAGGCACAGGTGGGGCTTCAACACAACACAGGAAATTTGAAGGGAGCTGCAGAGAGGAGTTGCCTAAAGTTTGTTTCAGAGAGGAGGGAGTGAAGAGACTGGCAAACCCAGAGGAGTAGGGAAGGCCAGGAAGTATGGAAGCAGCTCAGGGGAAGGTAGTAAGGTGCAGGGAACAAAGCTTGGCTGCTGAGCTCAGCCGGAACATGGAGTAGAGGGTGGGCTTAGGTTTCCCTGTCAGTGATTGTGAGAGTGGCAATGTGAGTCAGAAACTGATGGTGTGTACTGTTGGAAGGGTTTTCAGGTTGACTCAGCTAATCACCAACTGCCAGGAGGCAGCACCATTTTAGCAGTGAGTGGCATTAGAGTATTCACCTGGTATGTGGGAGACCCAGGTTCAAGCCCCTGTCTAAATCAAGTACATAATATTACTCCTATTTTTCTAACTGAAGCACTGCTTGTCAATGTTCTCCATTTTGAATTGAACATAAAACATTGGTAACCTTGCACTTGGCTTGGTTATTAAGCAAGGAAAGTTAATTCAGTTTGGTCTGATATATATATATTTCAGGTCCTAAACTAGACCTAGGTCTACTTATCTTCCATTTATTTCCTTTTATAGGAAAAGTGATGTATGACTTGAGATACTGGAGGTGAAGCAGGGCTAACGGAATAGTTGCTTAATGCTACTCTTAACTGCTCTAATTTACAGCTGGCACATTTGGGAACATTTTTAGAATTTTCACTTCAGTAAGTTATAGTGCCCACAAAGGGACGTTCTTTTTAGCCAACTCTGCCTCGTTTTGTGGTTCATGTACCCTGGAGGTACATATTAGATGAGGATGCATGTAGTGAGTGTGGAGTCTTTTATAGGCAAAGAGAGAAGATTTATACAGTTTGGATATATAAATCACTTTGAGTGTATAAATTTCTTGTTATTTAAATGTGAAGTTGCATAAAGGGTGTATTAAAATTTAGTGAATTGGGCCCAGTGGTGTTATGTTGCTCTGCCATGCATAATGGTGCAAGTTCGTTTATTTTGGTTGGCTTTTTATCACAGAAACCATGTATTTAGGGGGCGTATGGGTACTTGGGAAGAAGGGAAAATATTTTTACTGAATTTGAGCAGTCAGGATTAAAATGAAAGGGACAAATAAATGAATGAAAGAACAGGTGAATTTACATGTCTGTTTAATGCAGAGAATATGATTTGTGCTGATGAAATTGACAAAACATATTGGTCTAATTTAAAAAGTCATTGATATGTGTCTCTGTGACACCTATAGTGACTGTATAAGTATAAATATTGATTAAGGCTTTTAGGCTCACCTAAGGAGAACATATTTTGTCAAAGGCTGGGTTGGAGAGGTTGCCATTAATGGTCTCATAATGTATAAGAAACTCTGCCATCACAAATGTAACTTATTTACAATGAACCAATAAGGAAGGACTCAATGATTCATAAACTAAACAAGTTGGGAGAGCTGGAGATCGTCAAATGTCAGCTACAAATGCAGGCAAAACTACTGATACTTGGGCCTGAGAGCCTGAGGACAAGTGTAGTGTACCCATGCTTAACTGTTGGTACAAAATAGAAGGCCTGATAGTGTTCGCTCACTTGTATTATGTCTGTACAGCATTTCACACTTAATATGATAAGGCCCTGATCCTGTTTGCAGTCTCTAGACACTATTGTAATAAATACATTTAAATAATGTATAACGGTGAAGGTCATGCAGGAAAATGGACCAAATGGGCATTCTCCTTCAGGATGCTGAAGGACACGATTGGACAGTACTAGTAGTAAAAATATAGAGCTTTTATATAGCAGTTGTAGCTGGAGATCTCAAAGTCCTTTATGATATACAGAACCCTTATAATATGATATACAGTCCCTTATAATATACAGAGCCAGAAAAAAGGCAGCTGGGTCTTCTCAGACCAACATGAAAATGCATGTTAATGAAGATTTCTAATGGTAATTGAGAATTGCTATAACCAGGGGATCAATCAACCATCACCCTACTTTTCTAGAAAGGAGTCTGAAGCCATTTTCAGCAGAAGTGTGCAAAGCCTGCCGATTTCAGTGTGCACAGGCTAACTAGTAGTTTTGGTCATATATTGCTGAGCCTCCAGTACTAAGTGAACTTTGACTAGCAATTTTTCACTGCACCTTTTCTCCATTTTATTTTTGCACATCTCTAACCCATTGAAATTTAAATTAAATCAGTGTTTGTTGCCACTTTTTGTCATCCTACTCTTTGGTCTAAAACCAGGTAACTGTAATGACACCTTTAATAATAATGCAACAGAAGGATAGAACAGTGAAAATATAAAGGCTACAAAAGACTCCTTGTATTAGGAGGCAAAATTTTGGGGTAACTGGAACTGTATTTTCAATTTTGCTAACCCTCTAAGATAGATATTTGAAGTAATAATCTGCAGCAGTACAAAGAACAATTTTGCTTTTATCATTTCATTATAATATTGAAGTCTTTTAACCAGGCACCAAAGATGTCATAAGCTAACTACATAAGTTTCCTCCTAGAGTACTCTGTCCAGAGCCTGGAGCTGAAATGCATACAGTATTGTCAACTGGCAGATTTATCAAGTGCATATGGTCTCACTTTTTCATTTTCATGCGTGTTATTCTACCACATTTTGTTTTACCCTAGGTATACATAGTAATCAATATTTTTCTGACAAATGGTTGTATTTCTGATAATACATTTTTTAAAATAAAATATCCTTAATAATAAAAGGTCACTCTACCACATTAAAATACTTTCAGTGCGTAATCAATCACTTTTAAAACATGAAGAAAATCACCACTAATCAATTGTTTGCTGTTGGTGCACCTGAGTCAGTAAAGCACTTAAGCACATGTTTAACATTAAACACATGGAAAAATTCCATTGATGTCAAAGTTTATAAGCATGTGCTTACATGCTTTGCTGAATAGGAATGGACTTACATGTCTGCTTAAATGCTTTTCAGAACTCGGGCTTCTTTCACTATGCAGGTAAAATTAAATATGTATTCCCTCAAATTAAAATAGTTTAAGCACAATTAAATTCTCTACTGAAAAAGAGCAACATAGCTGTCTTTTGAAAGTTGCCATTTTACTTCCCCCTCCCATTCTCCAAGACATCATGCAGAGAGTTATAAGAAAAACAAACTAGGAAAGTTGATGATAAGGGCCAGTGCGTCCCCCCTCCCCCCACCCCTCAAAAAAAAGCACCAATGAGAAATTTTAAAAGGATGCAAATTCTGCCTAGTCCTCTGCAAGTGCAGAAGGGGCCTGTTAGGGGATCAGTTCAATTCCAACATGAGCGAGCCACTGCAAATCATGCCCACCAATGTTGTACATGGAGCACAGCTCTGCAAGGAGCTTCTTTGCATGCTGTCACACAGCAAAATTTGGGGGCTGTGTGGGAGGGCATAGGGCTAGGTAATCTACCACTAGATTGTATCCACCTGCTACTCATCACTGCATTAAGCAAATGCTCCATGGCTTAGAAGTGAATATTTCTTTGCTCAACTGGGAAGCAGATCTCCACTGCATGTTTGAGAGGATCAAGCTCAGGGGGCAGTGATCATGACTATGGTTTACTTGCAAATATTGTTTAAGCACCAACAATGTACCTGGTGTTATATAAAAGAGAAGGGAGAACATTATCACTGACCCAAACAGCTTACAGTCTAAACAGGCAAAACAATTCAGACACAAAAAGTTGTGTCAGGGTAAGACATAGGATGGCCAGGCATCTGGTTTTTGACTGGAACACTGGATTGAAAGGGGCCCTGGTGCTGACCGAGCTGCTAAAAGTCTGGTCAGTGGCACAGCAGGGCTAAGGCAGGCTCCTTGCCTGCCCTGGCTCTGGGCGGTTCCTGGAAGCAGACACCATGTTTGGCTCCTCTGCACAGGGGTGGCCAGGGGGTTCTGCACACAGCCCCTTCCCAAGCACCAGCTCCACAGCTCCCATTGGCTGGAAACCACAACCATTGTGAGCTGCAGGGGTGATGTCTGCAGATGCAGGCACTGCACAGAGCTCACTGGTCCTTCTGCCTAAGAGATACATGCTGGCCACTTGAGGGAGCCGCTTGAGGTAAGCACCACCTGGCTTAAGCCTGCACCCCCCTCCCTCACCCCAACCCCCTGCCCTAAGTCCCCTCCTGCACCTACACTGCATCCCAGAGCCCACATCCCAACTCCCTCCCATGCCCCAGCCCTGAGTCCCCTCCTTCACGCTGAACCCCTCTGCCCCAGCCCTGAGCCTCCCCAAACCCTTCATCCCTGGCCCTTTCCCAGAGCCCACACCACCGCCTCCACCCCAGCCCTGAGCTCCATCCAGCACTCCGAACCCCTCAGCTCCAGCCCAGAGTTCCCTCCTGCACACCAAGCCCCTCATCCCTGGCCCCACCCCAGAGCTCGCACCCCTTCCTACCCCAATCCCAAACCCAGAGTCCCCTTCCACACCTTGAATGTCTTATTTCTGGCCCCTACTCCAGAGCCTGTACTCCCAGCCAGAGCCCTCACCTCTTCCTGCATTCCAACCCCCCTGCCCAAGCTGAGTGAGGAAGAGTGAGCTACAGAGGGAGGGAGGATGGATGAAGTAAGTGAGGGCAGGGCCTCAGAGAAGGGATGGGGAAAGGGTGTTTAGTTTTGTGAGATTAGAAAATTGGCAATTTAGGAAGACAAGATGGTAGATTAGAAGGATGAAAGGAATTCTGACACTTCTAATGATACAATACATGAAGTGCAGTCCTAAACACTGAAGAAACCACATGTAATCAAGAGCTGCAAAAAACAATGGGGAAATAATCTAACTTTCAGAGAACATGACAATGGTGAAGAAAGATGCTTTGGTGAAAGCAGAGTGATGTCTCTGTAGCTCTGCCCTGTTATCCAGTTAATCCCAGTGATGTTTCAGACGTGCTGTTAAGCCATTAATGGGCTGTGCTGATTAAAGGAAAGGGAATGATTTGCTTAGTTGTTGCCTAGAAACTGGGTAGCCAGAGGAAAATTATCAGCATCACCAAAGGATTAACACTTTGATTGAACTGCTGGTCCCAGAAGCTCCATTATTATTAACCATTATCTGCTGTAACAAATCAGGAGGAAACAACCTATTGAAAGTTGCCTAATTACTGGATAGGAAGGCTTGCAACTGCTACATGCCACCTCGGTGTTTTAGAGTTTGTTCCCACATCTTGAAGAAACAGGAATATCAACAAGAGAGAAGTGGAGGTCAGATTTAATAGTCATTATCAGAGAGAATAACAATAATGCTGATCACACTGTGTCACTTAAGGTCTGTGAGGAGGATAAAGTTAGCATCAAACACTGAGGGTATAATTAAAGATTTTAAGTTCTTCAGAGCAGAGACTATTTTTTTTACTCTGCACAGCACCTATCTACAATGGGTACACTAGGTGTTACTGTAATAATGACAGAACATATTTCAATGATTGATTCCAAAGGTTGGTAAGTAAATGCAAGGCAATTATTTATGACAAAATGATATTAAAAGTCTAAGAGTACAGTCCAAACAAGAAAGGCATCCAAGATTATATTAACAAAATTAAGACATCTCACACTCATTAGGAAGACAGCATCTGTGCCGTCTGGTCTAGACAAATCATTATCATAGATGTGACCAACAAAGGCACCAGATTTTTTTTAAACCACTTGTTACGACAACCCTAACTATGCCAGGTAGTGTGTGTGAGATCATCAGTTATTTTCACTGTTTTTTAATGTTTGTGGAGTAGCAGAAATGACACTATGTGGCAGCTTCCAAGTCACCACCACCATTACATAGGTTTTTGATCCGGCTAGATCTATTTTTTTGAAATACACACAATGGCTCAGTCAGTGACTTGTTCATCATAGTGTTATTTTGGCTCTAGTTAGACAGTAGACTACTGAGCAGACCTACAATATTTGGCAATTATTAAAGAAACACCAGTAATACAAACAAAGCTACTAATATGAATTTGCCTTGCCACAGTTGTTATGATAATGCCAGTGCATCACAATACAGATTTCACTGTCCTTGTGCCATGAAAGATCCATGGCAATTCTGATAAAGCTGCTCTGTTAAGCAGCTTAAGAAGGTATAAGTAGCTGAGAAACATGTTGATGAGGCTGACATCACTGGTAGGGTGGAAGGGGTTGGGGAGATACAGCAAGAGGAAACACATGGGCACATATGGAAGTGCATAGCTGTGACAGACTAGGAAGGTAAGAACAAGAGGTTTAACAATGACATGGTGAAAAAGGGGGCACCTGACAGGCCTCAGGTTATGTACATGCCATTGGCTAGATCAACTATGGTGGAACTGTGCCAATTTACACCAGCTGAGGATCTGGCCCATAATGTTCATTAGCTGAATATATTTGCACACATATATGGAACAGCTGATTTTTAATATACTTGTCAATAAATGGTTGCCTATTGGAATATTGGGTTAGTAAATTTTGAATACATGTAATCATTCAATACTGAGAGGCAGCGTAGTTAGTGGTTAGCACATTTGCCTGGGGCTTGAGTGGCCTAGGGCAAGTTACTTTTCACCATTATGCCTCAATTTCCACATCTGTAAAATAGGGATAATGACATCTCCTTTTTAAAGCACTTTGAGGTCTATAGATGAAAAGTGCTAGGTATTATAATACCTAGCAATGTGACATTACACAAATCCAATTTGAAAAGTCTTGTTTCTATAAGGATATCTGCTTACCACAACATATGTTGCTAGCTGACTGAACAATTCTATATTATGTTCAAGTATTTCCACAATTTATAAAAATCCATGTCAACAATATTCTTTTAAAAAAAATTCTGACAAGTGGATTAATGAATCTGCAGTCTATGGTAGTTAGAAACTGGCATGGAAGGGAAATTTACAATCTTTGATTCTTTGGGTTCTTTAGCAAATCATATATGATCTGAGGAATTTCATTATATAAATTCAAGCAAATTGGAACTCTTAAATCATTTTACATCATTTTTATACTAATTTTCAGTCATCCCTTATTTATGTGTAGACATCCTTTAGCATCTATAAAGTAAGTTGTCCAATTAAGTGCAACTTACAATTGTAGTTGACATGTCTCAGAAAACAACAAAAACACCCATTCCTAAAGCATGCCATTTACAACTTCAAGAAAACAAAGCTGAGTATGCAAATATTTTTCACTAGAAAAGTTTTGGATACTATTAATCTTACTTTTGGGATAATCCTTCAGATTTAGAAGGATGCTGCACAACTTCATATAGCCTATGTAATCCATTACATCCACTTGACTTACAAAGTGGAGAGATCTCGTGTTCTCAAGCATAAGAAGACAATCATTCTTCAGCATGCCACTAAAAGCTTATCACACTAGTCATACCCTTCCCCTGTCGGCAAAACCATGAGATCTTTAATCTGATCTTACTCAAGGAAATGAAATTCCCATTGAATATGCATCTCACAATTTGATCCCAAATTATGATGTGTTTGTGTTAACAGTGCACTCTACCACAAATAAATAAAAAATATAGTCCCTGGTCTATAGTTTCAATTCTGCAGATATGTATATACATTCTTACATTGGGATTTGTAATTGTTGCCACATATTAATTTTGCAGGATCAAGGCCTAAGACTATCACAAGGGTCAGATAAGAACACACTGAGAGATCCTGTATTCAGTTATATAAATTGGGTGCTGTCTTGATACTGCAGGCAGGGACAAGCACTTGCTGAATAAACTTTTCCTACTCTGTGTGGGCTTGTTTACTTTGGGAATTCAACTTTGTGTTTTAATATGTATTAATTAACCAGCCTGCTAATTCTAGTGCAGACATGAAACAACCTCCTAGTCATGTTCACTGTAACAAGTGAAGATATGAATAACAGCACTTGCATCCAAAGGACTCTTAAGGCAACACAAATGTCTCATCATCACCACAGACACTACCTGTGACTGAGTCTTGTAATATCCAGAAGGTTAAGACCTTAGGTTATATGTGTATGAGTCCTTATTTCAGAGTGCACATGCACTGTTGCTTATCCATCATTACCTAAGCTATTGGTAATAACCTTGTATTTTCTCTGGCTGATTAGTTGCAATTTTTGTTTATTGAATTTTATGTAACAGATATTCCACGAAAATAAATGCATACAAAAAGAGAGAGTGAGAGAGAGAGAGACATAATGAACCAAAAACTGGAATAGGAGGAGGAATAAGAATCAACACTGTGCAGTTCATACACAGTAATATATTAAGTCAGAGAAAGAACCACAGTGGTTGCCATTAAAAGTTTTATAGTTCTGTCTTTGTGAGTAGGTAAAACCACTGCAGGTACTCCCCTGAGCCCAGACGCTGCAGTTCAGTGGGGTCCACAGAGGGGCAGGAGAGAAAATTTCTTTGTACTATTCCAATGCCATCTGTCTCCATGAAAGCCAGGGACAATCCATCCCTTAGTGTCTTAATCACTAAAATAGTAACAAATCTTTATAACTTAGCAAGTAGCATTATCTGGCCAACAAAATGCAATTCATTATTAATTATGATACAATAAAATACAAATTGGGGGGGTGTTATACTATTTTAAGCATGTTTCTTTATCTCATTGCTATGTTCCAGAAAACCCATTATTGCATCATTACAGCTGGAGACCCAAGAGTTCAGCAGCATTCTTCTCTTGCACTGAATCTATGTGAAGGGTTTTGCATAAAAAATGTCATTTGTTTTCATGCTGAGGCTCAGTAAACGTATTTTACATTTTCAAACAAGAAAAAAAAAGACACCCCCCGCCCAAAACAAACAGACAAAGAAAACCCTCATGTAATCTAGGTCATCTATCATACTCCAGATACTGTGCTTTAAATTTAGATTAATCCTTCCTATGCATACATTTATCATGGACTATAAAAAAAGTGTCACATCTGTGGGCACTGGTTTGGATTATTTGTGGTAAATCATTGCTCTGGTTTAACAGATTTCCCAACCCATTATTCAATGTGTAATGCTATATGTCATCTTCAGGTCTTTACAATTTTCAAAAGCATGGTAAACACCTTATTTTGATAACTCACACATCTCATAAAATCTTCAGTATGATGTACTGAAAATCGAGAGGCTAATGCCCTGTGGCTGAAAAAGGATACACTAATTCAACGTCTGTGTTTATACAGACCAAGTTATGTTCAGAGTTTCCAGAACTGTAGACCGTTATAAAATAAAGCATCTTTAGTTCACTTTTCTGCATTAAGAAAATCTAGTAACATGCAGCTTCATTCTACTTGGAATACTGCGAGGGGAAAAATGTTTTTATTTTATAGCAATGGGCAACATCTGATTAATGTACATGAATCCCCATTTTAAAAAATGCTGATTAATAAACCTACTTGACAACAGATCCAGTATAGCATCGCAAGGTACTTCAATTTCAATTGCCTTTGAATGCTTAGCCTCTCTGCTGAGACTGTCAGTATGTAAGTTAATGGTACTAAAATGATAGTGCCTGATTGGGTCATTGAGCTACCCAATTCATATCACATGCTATAGGCCACTGAATAGTCCCTCAGTAGTAATTTTTATGAGTCTTGATCTAAAGTGGGTTTTATTATTATTATTATTTATTATTTATTATTGTTTTTAGTACTATAGGGCCCGTTTCTGACAGCACCTATAATTCCCATCAGTGTGAGGATCTGCTAGTAGTTACTATGGTCAAGCAGTTGATGTACTCAGACTGCTACTTATCATCCCAAACAATCATTTCCACTGTTACCTTGCCCTGACCTCATGTGTTTATTTTTTCTCCGACCTGTTCTCTCATCAGATACTAACTTAAAAGGTGGGATTTTCAAAGGAGCCAAAGGAAATTTGATGTCTCTTGGCTCAATGTGCCAGCCATAAATTCCTGGAGTTAGGGACTCTTTAATACATGTGTGCACCATGCCTAGTACAATGGGGTCTTTTACCTGACTGGGCCCCCATATGTATAATATTTAAAAAAAAATAGCAGTCCTTTATGAGCTATAGTACTATATACTTCCATAGGAATTCTGTCAGTCTTCAATTTTAACTTAAGCACTTACATTTGAAGGGTAGAGGCAAGAAGTTTACATCACTGAACATGATGAGGATAAGCATAATTGCATTCAAATCTGAGTAACTGTCTTTTTTTCTCCTGGTAAAGAGTGCTCTGCATTTTCCCCTCCTCTTCTGGCCATTCTTTACTATCTGCCCTTGATCCTGAACCATGATTTTTATTTTTTATTTTTTGGTACTAGCAATTTACTCAAATTCATGTAATGAGGTTTCTCATACAATATCATCATATCCAATATTACAGTATGAATACTATAAAAATATCATTCATTCTTTTCTAATTTCCATTATTTTAATCAAAAGAAAAGGTATTGCGAAAGAGTGAAACATATCTACATTAAGAATTTTCTAAATATGAGATGTTTGGCTGTTCAAGCCAGCGTGAATACACACTGGAAAGTTAGGAGGTTCAGATAATCCAGAGTCTGCAATGTTGTCTACATAACATTTTCTTGTAGATTTTTTGGTCTTGAGAAGGGATTTCTGCCCTCCCACTTCTGCCAGGAACAATGGACAGTGGCTGGAAATTTTTACTCTCCTTCCGATGAGATTCTGGGGAGGAGCTCATGAAGACAAGAATAGGGTGATTGGAGGGGAGTGCAGGTTGGAGTGCCATGGCTGACAAGCAGCTGATTGTAGCTCCCTGATTCTCAGCCATTCAGTCCTGGAATAAATTAAAACTATAGGGGGCAGGTTTACCTTGGGCACTGCTTAGTATCATGTATTTTATAGGCAAATGAAAGATTTTAGCTTACAAAATAAGTTCCTATACAAAGACTGTAGGCACACTGACAGTTACATTCACAATATAATAATAGAGAGCTTTAACAAGCAAACATTCAGACAAGAACAATAACTCTGCCAGCCAGCTAGCTCCCAAAAGCTCCTTTCTATTCTCCCTTCGTCCCGGGAATTTAACCTCAGTCCTGTCCAAAATCCATATCAAAGAGACCAGAAAGTCACTAAATTCAGGCTTTTTCAGAACAAAGGACCATTTAGAGTTTTATAGGCCATTTAGAGCTTTATAGGTCATAACCAGTACCTTAAACTCCACCCAGAGAACAGTGTAGATCCTAGAGCAGTGGTGTCATGTTCCCAGCAAGCCATTCCTTTCAGCACCAGCTTTAATGTCCAAATGGTTTTCAGAGAATAGCCTCATGTACAGCACAAATAGCAAACTTACAATATCATGGAAATGCTTGAAGGGACTGTGAGAAATTAAGTCCAGCCCCCTGAGCTGTGACAGGACTAAGTAAACCTAAAGAATCCCTGACAGGTGTTTATCCAACCTTTTCTTAAAAACCTTCAATGATGGCGATTTCACAATCTCTCTTGGAAATTTATTCCAAAGCTTAACTTTCCTTATAACTTCAGTCACTTAATATTATGAAGAAACTAGGGAAAGTATTGTCGGGGGGGGCGGAAATAGTTCAAAAGTTACAAATACTTGAAATAATGTCTCTTGCACATTTAGTAGCTCTGGTCTAATGTTTCTTCATATACTTCTATCTGAAAATTACAATAAACACCACACTGATGGACCTTGCCATCCTTAGTCCACATATCCAGTTTTTCAGACTAAAACACTTGACTTTAACAAAGTCCATTTCATTTGTTAGGAATAGTACTTAAAATATTTGACAGATTATCAATGAAGTTGTGTGCATTTGTAAAATTGATCTATATTTGCATGTCTTTTTTAATTAGCATGTATATTATATTTTATGTTGGGTGTTTTGCAATGACAAACAAAATTCTTATTTAAAGAAGCAGTATTCTATTGCACACCTATTAATCACACATATAGTATGTAGAATGAGACAAAATGTAGAATGATATATTAATAAATACTAAAGAAAAGTTAACCTAAATCAATGCATTAAAAAATATTTTTTAAAATAAATTTCTATAATGGAGTCCATTCATCAGAGTAACTGAAAAATATATTTAATTAAAATGTTAGGAGAAAAAAAAGAACTTTAAGGGACAGAAAATATACAATATATATACAATATGATATATATAGTTATCTGTGAGATATAGATATGTCTGTCTATATCTCACAGATTAAAAAAAAAGTAAAATTTGTAGTTAACAAATTATGAAGAATACAGAGATATGCAGGATATATTTGAAATAGGAAAGAAAGATTTATAGAAAGGGTAGTCAAGTAAAAAGGAACACAGAGGTGAAAAGAAAATCATAATACATTTTTCCCAATTAGGAGTTAGATTTTCTATTGCTATATTCTCAAAGATAAGCAGTAATAGTCCTGTCCCTAGATTTCTATTTATAAACTTAGTAGTTCCACAATATATTAGCTTCTTAAATAAATTACTTTTGATTTTAATTCCCTTACGTGTCATGTTATATCAGAATACTATGTTAGATATTGCCATGTTAGAGAGCATTCAAAAATGAAATGATATATAATTTGACCATACAGGGCCATAAAAAGAAAAACAATCCAAGTTTCAAATAAGTCAATTAATTATTTGAACATTTAGAACAGGTTATTTGTGCATAAGTACTTAAGGCCATAGCTTTTCAAATGTTTAAGGCCATTTGAGTTAATAACAGGAAGCACTGCCATAGATATTTAGCACTACTGTCACTATCCAGAGTCTGATATAGCACTATAGCTTTATAGAAGCACTTATGGAGGCTTAACAGTCCTTAATCTTCATTTTTTTCTCATTAAAAAAAAGACAGTTACTCACCTTTGTAACTGTTGTTCTTCGAGATGTGTTGCTCATATCCATTCCAGTTAGTTAGGTGTGTGCGCGCCGCTTGCACGTTCGTTGGAGAAACTTTTACCCTAGCAACCCTCGGCAGGTCGGCTGGGTGCCCCCTGGAGTGGCGCTGCTATGGCGCCTAATATATACCCCAGCCGACCCGACCACCCTTCAGTTCCTTCTTGCCGGCTACTCCGACAGAGGGGAAGGAGGGTGGGTTTGGAATGGATATGAGCAACACATCTCGAAGAACAACAGTTACAAAGGTGAGTAACCGTCTTTTCTTCTTCGAGTGATTGCTCATATCCATTCCAGTTAGGTGATTCCCAAGCCTTACCTAGGTGGTGGGGTCGGAGTGAGATGTGGCAGTATGTAGAACTGCTGCGCCAAAGACTGCATTATCTCTTGATTGCTGGACCAGTGCGTAGTGTGAGGTGAATGTATGGACCGATGACCAGCTTGCTGCACGGCATATCTCCTGGATAGGTACGCGCGCCAGGAAGGCGGCTGATGACGCTTGAGCTCTAGTGGAATGCACAGTGAGGTGGCCAGAAGGGGCATGAGCTAGATCATAGCATGCGCGAATGCATGCAGTCACCCAGGAGGAAATCCTCTGAGAGGAGACTGGCAGGCCTTTCATCTGATCCGCCACCGCCATGAACAGTTGGGGAGACTTTCGGAACGGCTTTGTTCGCTCAATGTAGAAAGCGAGTGCTCTGCGTACATCTAAGGAGTGTAGCTGCTGCTCCCTCCGAGAAGAGTGGGGCTTCGGGAAAAAGGCCGGGAGGAAGATGTCCTGGTTGGTATGGAAGGCAGACACAACCTTAGGGAGGAACGCCGGGTGGGGTCGCAGCTGTACCTTGTCTTTATGGAAAACAGTGTAGGGTGGGTCTGTCATAAACAGATAGCTAAGGGTTAATGTCTCTTTCACCTGAAGCACCTGACCAGAGGACCAATCAGGAAACCGGATTTTTTCAACTTGGGGTGGAGGGAATTTAGTCTCTGGGTCTTTGTTGTCTGCCTGCTTTCTCTGAGCTTTGGAGAAGTAGTTCTACTTTCTAGTCTTCTGTTTCTAAGTGTAAGGACAAAGAAATCAGATAGTAAGTTCTATGGTTTCTTTTCGTTGGTATTTGCATGAATATAAGTGCTGGAGTGCTTTGATTTGTATTCTTTTGGAATAAGGCTGTTTATTCAATATTCTTTTAAGCAATTGACCCTGTGTTGTATCATCTAATACAGAGAGAACATTTGTACTTATTTTTCTTTCTTTTTATATAAAGCTTTCTTTTAAGACCTGTTGAAGTTTTTCTTTACTTCAGGGAAATTGAGTCTGTACTCACCAGGGAATTGGTGGGAGGAAGGAATCGGGGAAATCTGTGTGTTGGATTGCTAGCCTAATGTTGCATTCCCTCTGGGGGAATAGGAAAGTTCTTTTTGTTTCCAGGATTGGGAACAGAGAGGGGGATCACTCTGTGTAGTTTCACAGAGCTTGTGTCTGTGTATCTCTCCAGGAGCACCTGGAGGGGGGAAGGGAAAAAGGATTATTTCCCTTTGTTGTGAGACTCAAGGGATTTGGGTCTTGGGGTCCCCAGGGAAGGTTTTTCAGGGGGACCAGAGTGGCCCAAAACACTCTAATTTTTTGGGTGGTGGCAGCAAGTACCAGGTCCAAGCTGGTAGCTAAGCTTGGAGGTTTTCATGCTAACCCCCATATTTTGGACGCTAAGGTCCAGATCTGGGACTAAGGTTATAACATGGTGGCAGCCGGTGGGATATAGATAGAATCCAGAAGCCAGTAGGAATATTATATTTTTCTTTTCTCTGCTAAGGGCTTTTTAGCAGAGAGAAACAGTTTGGTTTTAAAAGGGAACCAGAGAGAAATTTTTTTTTCTGCTCTCTCTGGCAGTTTGTGGCTTGCATGTTAAGCAGAAGTCGTTAAGGACTATTAACAGTCTTTTGTCACACAATAGCACTCCCATTGAGAGTCATACCAGCACTATATGAATGCAAATAAAGTGGTTTTTCAGGTTTACTTGACATTGAAAATTAGCTAAAGGCACTGTTGCTAGGCAGACTTCAGGAGGCAACAGAGAACCTGCAGTTCAGAGGATAAACACCGGAGGGCACCCCAACACAAGAAAACAGGAACCATGACTTCTAAGGCAAAAATTAAGGCCGAAGAGCAATTCAAAGAAGCTGAACACAGGCAACAAATGGAGATGAAAGAAAGAGAAGAACAAATCAAAGAGGCAGCACACAAAAGAAAACTAGAAGAAGAAGAGGTGGCCTACCGAAGGAAACAAGCAGAAGAAGAGTTGGCCCACAGAAGGAAGCAAGAAGAAGAAGAGGCGGCCCACCACCGAGAAATGGAAAAACAACAAAAAGAGAATGAAGAGAAGGAAAAACAGAGAAAACATGAACTGGAGTTGGCAAAAGCTGGGCTGCCTGTGCCAGCCAACCCTAACAACCCGGCGCCAAATATTGCTCCACAGCCCAGGAAATTTCCCACCTACAAGGCAGGTGATGACACCGAGGCCTTCTTGGAAAATTTTGAAAGAGCCTGTCTTGGGTACAACATCCCCGAAGACCAGTACATGGTAGAATTGAGGTCACAGCTCAGTGGACCTTTAGCAGAGGTGGCAGCTGAAATGCCTAAGCACCAAATGAATGACTATAAACTTTTTCTAACCAAGGCCAGATACAGGATGGGGATAACCCCAGATCATGCCCGTCGGCGCTTCAGAACCCAAAAGTGGAAACCAGAGGTGTCATTTCCCAAACACGCCTACTACATTGCAAAAAACTATGAGGCCTGGCTAACAGGAAACAACATTCAAACCTTGGAAGAACTGAACCTCCTCATACAAATGGAGCAGTTCTTGGATGGTGTTCCTGAAGACATCACACGGTACATACAAGATGGAAACCCCAAGAATATCGCTGAGGCGGGGGAGATTGGAGCCAAATGGATGGAACTGGCAGAAAGCAAGAAAGCTACTGTCAAGGGGAACGATTACCCCAGGGGGCACACAGACCATAAACCCTACAACCGAGGACAGCCAAAGACCCCACATACCACCCAAGTAAAGCCACAGATACCCTACCCTTCAACCTCACCAGTCTCCAGTAACTCACCTCGGCCCAGTGACCCATCAGATGGAAGATGCTTTAAGTGTAATGAACTGGGACATATCAAGGCCAAGTGTCCCAAGAACACCATGCGAGTGCAATTCATTACACCACCATCACACCAAAGATCCCCTGGCCCGGATGCCTCTCAAATACCCTTGGAGCGAAGGGAAAATTTGAGAGTGGGCGGAAAGAAGGTTACTGCGTGGAGAGACACGGGGGCACAAGTGTCAGCTATCCACCAATCCTTCGTTGACCCCAAATTCATCAACCCAAAGGCCAAAGTTACAATTTACCCCTTCATGTCACAAGCTGTAGACTTGCCTACAGCTCAACTGCCTGTCCAGTACAAAGGCTGGTCAGGAATGTGGACTTTTGCAGTCTATGACAATTATCCTATCCCCATGCTACTGGGGGAAGACTTGGCCAACCAGGTGAGGCGGGCCAAGAGAGTGGGAATGGTTACACGTAGCCAAACCAGGCAAGCTTCCAGACCCATTCCTGTTCCTGAGCCGTCCACAGAGGCCCCGTCTGTGTTACCAGAGACCCAGACAGAGGTAGTGGACCCGGATTCCATGCCTACCACTGAAACAGCCACAGCATCTCCAGTCCCAGGCCCGGAACTCGAACAGCAACCAGCACCAGCAAGTGCAACTACATCTTCAAACTCAACGCCAGAGGGCGCCAGCGAGCCAAAACTGGCAGAAGCAACAGACAGCCATACCCAAAAGGCTCAGCCAGAGCCTGAAATACCCTCAGGTGCACCAGCGGAGAGCGGTTCACCAGCAACGGAAACAACCCCATCACCTACATCGCTTCCAGAGGGACCAAGCCCAAGTCCACAGTCTGAGGAAGAACTGGTGACCCCAGCCTCAAGGGAACAGTTCCACACTGAGCAGGAAGCAGATGACAGCCTTCAGAAAGCTTGGGCGGCGGCACGGAGCACCCCACCGCCTCTCAGCTCTTCTAATCGATCCCGGTTTGTTATAGACCAAGGACTTTTGTACAAGGAAATTCTTTCTGGTGGACACCGGGAAGAATGGCAGCCGCAAAAAACAGTTGGTGGTTCCAACTAAGTACCGGGGGAAGCTCTTAAGCTTAGCCCATGATCATCCCAGTGGCCATGCTGGGGTGAACAGAACCAAGGACCGGTTGGGGAAGTCCTTCCACTGGGAGGGGATGGGCAAGGACGTTGCCAAGTATGTCCGGTCTTGTGAGGTATGCCAAAGAGTGGGAAAGCCTCAAGACCAGGTCAAGGCCCCTCTCCAGCCACTCCCCATAATTGAGGTCCCATTTCAGCGAGTAGCTGTGGATATTCTGGGTCCTTTCCCAAAAAAGACACCCAGAGGAAAGCAGTACGTACTGACTTTAGTGGACTTTGCTACCCGATGGCCAGAAGCAGTAGCTCTAGGCAACACCAGGGCTAACACTGTGTGCCTGGCCCTAACAGGCATCTTTGCCAGGGTAGGTTGGCCCTCTGACATCCTTACAGATTCAGGGTCTAATTTCCTGGCAGGGACCATGGAAAAACTGTGGGAAACTCATGGGGTGAATCACTTGGTTGCCACCCCGTACCACCATCAAACCAATGGCCTGGTGGAAAGGTTCAATGGAACTTTGGGGGCCATGATACGTAAATTCATCAACGAATTCTCCAATAATTGGGACCTAGTGTTGCAGCAGTTGCTGTTTGCCTACAGGGCTGTACCACATCCCAGTTTAAGGTTTTCACCATTTGAACTTGTGTATGGTCACGAGGTTAAGGGGCCATTACAGTTGGTGAAGCAGCAATGGGAGGGGTTTATGCCTTCTCTAGGAACTAACATTCTGGACTTTGTAAGCAACCTACAAAGCACCCTCCAACACTCTTTAACCCTTGCTAAAGAGAACCTAAAGAATGCTCAAAAAGAGCAAAAGGCCTGGTATGACAAACATGCCACAGAACGTTCCTTCAAGGTAGGAGACCAGGTTATTTTGATTTTGAAATTCAACACATCACAGGAGCTTCTAATAAAGTTGCTGATGCACTCTCCCGTGAGAGTTTCCCAGAATTCAGTAGTTAAAAAGTGTTCTTAAAATGTAGAAGTCTGTTAGTTATATACTTAGTAGTATATGTAAAGGTGCATGTGTTGTAGTAATCTGTTTATTTTCAAGTTCTAGAAGGAAATCGCCGCCAGTGAGCTTCCCCACTGTCTGCAATTTGGGGGGCGTGTCATAAACAGATAGCTAAGGGTTAATGTCTCTTTCACCTGAAGCACCTGACCAGAGGACCAATCAGGAAACCGGATTTTTTCAACTTGGGGTGGAGGGAATTTAGTCTCTGGGTCTTTGTTGTCTGCCTGCTTTCTCTGAGCTTTGGAGAAGTAGTTCTACTTTCTAGTCTTCTGTTTCTAAGTGTAAGGACAAAGAAATCAGATAGTAAGTTCTATGGTTTCTTTTCGTTGGTATTTGCATGAATATAAGTGCTGGAGTGCTTTGATTTGTATTCTTTTGGAATAAGGCTGTTTATTCAATATTCTTTTAAGCAATTGACCCTGTGTTGTATCATCTAATACAGAGAGAACATTTGTACTTATTTTTCTTTCTTTTTATATAAAGCTTTCTTTTAAGACCTGTTGAAGTTTTTCTTTACTTCAGGGAAATTGAGTCTGTACTCACCAGGGAATTGGTGGGAGGAAGGAATCGGGGAAATCTGTGTGTTGGATTGCTAGCCTAATGTTGCATTCCCTCTGGGGGAATAGGAAAGTTCTTTTTGTTTCCAGGATTGGGAACAGAGAGGGGGATCACTCTGTGTAGTTTCACAGAGCTTGTGTCTGTGTATCTCTCCAGGAGCACCTGGAGGGGGGAAGGGAAAAAGGATTATTTCCCTTTGTTGTGAGACTCAAGGGATTTGGGTCTTGGGGTCCCCAGGGAAGGTTTTTCAGGGGGACCAGAGTGGCCCAAAACACTCTAATTTTTTGGGTGGTGGCAGCAAGTACCAGGTCCAAGCTGGTAGCTAAGCTTGGAGGTTTTCATGCTAACCCCCATATTTTGGACGCTAAGGTCCAGATCTGGGACTAAGGTTATAACAGGGTCCACTGTGAGAGCTCTCAGCTCGGAGACCCGCCTGGCCGATGTAATGGCCACCAGGAAGACTGTTTTCCATGATAGGTACAGGAGTGAGCAAGTTGCTAGTGGCTCAAATGGTGGGAGCATGAGCCTGTTTAAGACCAAGTTAAGGTCCCAGGTAGGGGCAAGGCGATGTACAGGGGGATAGAGACGCTCTAGGCCTTTAATGAACCGAGCGACCAATGGGTGGGAGAACACGGAGTGGCCACCTTCTCCTGGTCGGAAAGTGGATACGGCCGCTAAGTGTACCTTCAGGGAGGATGTCGCCAGGCCCTGCTGCTTAAGGTACCAGAGGTAGTCTAGGACAGTGGGGATCGGAGCCTCCAAAGGGGTAACGCCCTGAGTTGCACACCAGCAAGAGAAGTGTTTCCACTTCGCCGAGTACGTTAAATGGGTGGAAGGCTTCCTGCTGCTAAGGAGAACATGCTGAACTGGCACGGAGCAGCTCAACTCCACTGTGTTCAGCCATGTAGGAGCCACGCCGTGAGGTGGAGGGCTCATAGGTCCAGGTGACGGAGCCTGCCGTGGTCCTGTGTGTTCAGGTCTGGATGGAGAGGGAGGGGGACTGGAGAGTCCACCGACAGATCCAGCAGTGTGGTGAACCAATGCTGTCTGGGCCACGCAGGTGCGATCAGGATTAGACTCACTTTGTCCCTGCGGAGTTTCAACAGGACTTTGTGCACTAGGGGAAATGGAGGGAAGGCATACAATAGGTGGTGCCTCCACGACAGGAGGAATGCGTCCGTGATTGACCCGGGAGAGAGACCCTGAAAGGAGCAAAACTCCTGGCACTTCCTGTTTGAGCGGGAAGCGAACAGGTCTATGCGGGGAAATCCCCACCTCTGGAAGAGGGAATGTATGACGTCCGGTCTGATCGACCATTCGTGGCAGAGAAAGGACTGGCTGAGCCTGTCCGCTCGTGTGTTCTGGACCCCTGGAAGAAAGGACTCCACAAGATCTATCGACTGGGCTATACAGAAGTCCCAGAGTCGAACGGCATCCTGACATAGGGGAGACGAACGGGTCCCTCCCTGTTTGTTGATGTAGTACATAGCCGTTGTGTTGTCCGTGAATACCAAAACACAACGGCCGTGTAGGTGTTGTTGGAACACCTGGCAGGCGAGGCGGACTGCCCTCAACTCCTGGACGTTTATGTGAAGTGTCAACTCCTGGGACGACCAGAGACCCTGGGTACGCAGGTGCCCTAAGTGGGCCCCCCAACCCAGGGATGATGCATCCGTTGTCAAAGTCATCGACGGTGGCTGTGGATGGAACGGCATCCCCGTGCATACGAGGGATGGAGTTAGCCACCAGTCGAGGGAGCGGAGGGGGCCGGGGGGGACTGTCACCAGGCCATCTAGGTGGTCCCTGCCCAGGCGGAATACCGAATGAAGCCATGTTTGGAAGGGTCTCATGCAGAGTCTGGCATACTTTGTCACATAAGTACATGCGGCCATATGTCCCAGGAGTGTGAGACAGGTGCGAGCTGAGGTGATCGTGGAGGCCTGCACGCTTCGTATGATCAAGATGATCGTCTGGAAGCGGGGCTGAGGTAAGTAGGCCCTGGCTTGAGTAGAGTCCAGGGTTGCGCCTATGAAGTCCAGCCTCTGCGTGGGGACCAGGGTGGATTTCTCGGCCTTGAGGAGCAGGCCTAACTGGGAGAAAAGGTCCATAACCACCTCGACATGGTGTCGTACCTGCGACTGGGAGGACCCCTTGAGGAGCCAGTCGTCCAGGTACGGAAACACATGAATTTGCTGCCGACGGAGGTGGGCGGCCACGACGGCCATGCACTTTGTAAACACCCTTGGGGCCGTGGAGAGGCCGAAGGGTAGGACTGCAAATTGGAAGTGCTGGTTTCTGACCGTAAAGCGAAGGTACTTCCTGTGCGGTGGAAAAATGGCAATATGGAAGTACGCGTCCTTCATGTCGAGGGCGGCATACCAGTCTCCAGGATCCAGGGATGGGATAATCGTTCCCAGGGAGACCATGCGGAACTTCAACTTGAGCATCCATTTGTTGAGGCCCCGCAGGTCTAGGATAGGTCTGAGACCTCCCTTTGACCTGGGAATCAGAAAATATCGGGAGTAAAACCCCTTTCCTTCCTCTTCTAGAGGTACCTCCTCTATAGCTCCTGCTGCGAGGAGAGATCGGACTTCCTGCAGGAGGGTTTGCTCGTGAGAGGGGTCCCTGAAGATGGACCAGGAAGGGGGGCGGGAGGGTGGTGAAGAAGCAAATTATAGGTGGTATCCTTGCTTCACCGTGCGTAGCACCCAAAGGTCTGACGTTAATTGGGACCACGCCGGGAGGAAGTGGGAGAGGTGGCTGGAGAAGGTAGGGGAAGGATCCTGTCCTGAGGCTGTTACGCTGTCCCCGGGTGCACCTTCAAAAGCCAGACTTGGGGCCCGGTGGTGCCTTAGAGGGCCCTTGGTTTTGGCCCCCCTGGGAGCTGGACTGACGTCTGCGGCCTCCCCGTCCGCGCCTTCTGCTGAAGTCCTGCCTCTGGCGGGGTGGGAAATATGGGCGGCGTGCTTGGGGCCTGAAGGGTCTACGCTGGGTCGCAGGGGTATCCATCCCCAGCGAGCGTATGATAACTCGATTGTCCTTCAGGCTTTGCAGCCTGGAATCTGTTTTGTCCGAGAACAAACTCTTGCCATCAAAGGGTAAGTCCTGGATGGTTTGCTGCAGTTCCGGGGGTAGGTTGGAGACCTGAAGCCAGGAAATGCGCCTCATGGTAATCCCCGAGGCCAGGGTTCTGGCTGCTGAGTCGGCCGCGTCTAGGGAGGCCTGGAGGGAGATCCTGGCCACTTTCTTACCCTCCTCCAGGAACGCATTGAACTCTTGGCATGAGTCCGGGGATAGTAGCTCGGGGAACCTACCCACCTCTGCCCAGGTGTTGTAACTGTACCGACTCAATAGGGCCTGTTGGTTAGCTACACAGAGTTGCAAGGCCCCTGCTGAGTAGACCTTGAGACCCAGGAGATCCATCCGTCTAGCCTCTTTGGATTTAGGGGCCGGTGCCTGCTGGCCATGTTGTTCCCTTTCGTTGACCGACTGGACAACTAGGGAAGAGGGAGGAGGGTGGACGTACAGATATTCGTACCCCCGAGAGGGTACCATGTACTTTCTTTCGACTCCCTTAGCCGTCGGTGGAATGGAGGCTGGAGACTGCCAAAGGGTATCGGCAGTGGCCTGGATGGTCTTTATAAACGCTAGCGCTACCCGGATGGGAGCATCCGCAGTGAGGATGCTCACTACTGGGTCCTCAACTTCTGGAACCTCCTCCACAGGTAGACTGATGTTAAGGGCCACTCTGCGCAGGAGGTCCTGATGGGCCCTGAGGTCTATCGGCGGGGGTCCTGAAGATGAGGTCCCTGCCACGGCTTCATCTGGCGAGGAGGAGGAGGATATTCCGGGGATGAGTGTGTCCTGGATGGCCTCCTGCTCCTGGGTCGGTTCCTGCTCCAGCTGCCCCGTGGTATCTGTCTGGTGGTATCTGCTCTTCCGACTCAACAGTGGAGGGGCAGGAAATGGTGGCCTCTGGTACCTGATGTTCCGAGGTAGCAGAACGGGTCTGGACCAGGGGAGCACCCTGGGCCTGATGGTATGCCCAGGGTGTCCAGAAGGACCACTATTGGGATCCTACATCCTGCAGACGGGGGTCCTGGAACACACCCACCGGTACTTCCGGATCCTGGTCCCGGGCGTAGTAGCTGCCCGCCTGGGAGGATGCAGACGTGTCTCTGGACGGCCATGGTGAAGCAGCGAAGGTTGGAGCCAAAGTCTCAACGGACCTCACACCCCTCGGTTGTGGCAACCGGTGCCGGTACTTGTATCGGTACCGAGAGCAAGACCGGGACCTGCGACCGGCTCGGTGCCGGGAGGTCGACTGAGATCTCGAGTCTCTCTGCCTTGACCTGCTCCTGGAGGTGCAGTGCCTGGTACGGTGCCGGGAGCTGGAGCGGTACCGCGAGTACCAGGTTGATGCTTGAGATGTTGACCAGTGCCTGGAGCCTGAATGGTACCGAGGTGGAGACCGGTGCCGGGAGTCCGAACGGTGCCGACTAGGGGAATGGTGCCGCGACTGGGATCGCCGTTGAGAGTGGGAACGACGTCTCGATCTGGACCGTCTGCGGGATCGCGATCTGGAGCGGTGCCGGTCAGCCACGCTGACAGATGATGGTCTGGTCAGGGTCGGCTTGCCCATTGATTGCAGTACCCGCGCCGGCGGTGCCAGGAGTAAAGGCAGTGCCGCATCAGTGATCGCGATCAGGTCTCTTGCTGCAGAAAACGTCTCCTGGATAGACGGCAAAGTAAGCTCTACCACGGTGGGTACCGGGGAGCTGGCAGGCGCCGGACTCGACGGCCCTCATGGGGCTGGAGTCGACAGTGGCCGGCTTAGGCGGTGCCACAGCAGGTATCGGTGCCGGGCGGTCCGACTTCGGTGCAGGCTCTGGCTGCGAGGCGGGTGTTGGCGGGTTCTCCTGGGTCTTCGCCGTCTTCGACTTCATGGAGAGGGAGAGGCTTGGAGTAGGCTTCGGTGCCGGCGGGGGCCAGTGCCGGGAGTCCTTGGTGGCAGCGCTCGGTGCCAGGGGGGTGCCTTTGCTTACCGACTGGCTTGTGCTTGGTGTCGAGGACGGAGGTGTCAGGGCCGCTTCCATGAGGAGCTGCTTTAACCTGATGTCCCTCTCCTTCTTAGTTCTCGGCTTGAATGTCTTGCAAATTGAGCACTTAGCCGATAAGTGTGACTCCCCGAGGCACTTTAGACAGGAGTCATGGGGATCTCCTACCGGCATAGGCTTGTGACAGGCCGAGCACTGTTTGAAACCCGGTGAGCCAGGCATGAGCTCCAGCTCCGGGTGCGGGGAAGGGGTTGACCCCCGATCCCCTCGAACAAGTACTAACAACTATACTATTAACACTAACTAAGTCTAACTAACTATATATATATATAACAACAATTAACTACAACTATGGATATAACAACGATAAGAAAAAACTACGAGCTGCTAGGGAATGTGGAGGTCAGCTAAGCCGCACTCCACTGTTCCAACGACCGACACGGGCGGTAAGAAGGAACTGAAGGGTGGCCGGGTCGGCTGGGGTATATATTAGGCGCCATAGCGGCGCCACTCCAGGGGGTGCCCAGCCGACCCGCCGAGGGTTGCTAGGGTAAAAGTTTCTCCGACGAACGTGCACGCGACACGCACACACCTAACTAACTGGAATGGATATGAGCAATCACTCGAAGAAGAATCAGAGAAATTACATTTTTAAGAATGCTAATGCAACATTAAGAATGAGAAAACAAGGACACAAAGTCAGCAAATTGCGAATGTGTGACTTTCACCGCTGCTCTCTGTTGGCTTCCACTAACGTATGCCAGAGGGCCAGGATCTCAACAATGGAATGTCTGCAGGCAAGCAGAATACAGTGTTGCAACTTGCGAGACAACTATAGATTTCCCTTTGCTTAGGGAGCTTTCAGGGGACCAAGGGTGGACAGTGCTTATTGGGGATGGAAGTTAGCCAGAACAGTTGGGGATGAATAGATTCATCATCCCTCTGCCAAACCTGATAACAAAGTTGTCCAAGGCTTGACAACTAAAGCTGTTCCCCTGGGGCAAATCCATCTTCTGCTGCAAGGGGGAATTCAGGCCTCCCAGTGCCAGCGGCAGTCAGTCTGGCTCAGGTTTTCTACAGAAGTGTTAATTCTGTTACATTAGAGTACATAGTAATTTCTATTTCTGCTTTCTGTGAAGGTAAACATTTTACATACGCTTGGCAGAATTAGATTTTTTTATAGTTAAGGCCGATATTGGTTTATTTTTAAGCATTTTTTTCTATTTTTATTGTTCAAAATTATGTGTTTTAAGCATTTCGCTATTTGCATCTATTTAAATATTTACAGTTGTGGGAAATTATGGGAGCGGTCAGATAGGGAGGGGAGATGTGTCAGAGAATTATTTAATAACAGTTGACACAGATTCCAAAAGTCAAACCTTTATAATTGTTAAAACGCAAATGATCAAAATCATGTCAAAATGTGCAAATGAAATAACCTTAAATTAAACTCTTGGATTATATAAGTTATGTCTTGTAATGTATTATTCCTTCAGACAATGTAGCTTGCTGTGAATGCATGTATATCCTTAAATTAAACTCTGATAAGTTCTCAAACAGTATTTTTCAAACTTTGCCTAAATATAGATTTCAATTATCAATGCAAATATTTTTTTCATCTGTGTGTGTGTGTACGGTGAAATCCACATTTACTAAATAAAATCTAATCTTTTCAAACCTATTAATATATTACAGTTTGTGTTTGTTAAATGTACAGGATGTGGCAATATGAACCTTAACTTGAGAATTTTCTTATTTCTCTGGGCTTTATTTCTTAACTTTAACACTGAGATTAAAGCCAGTTTTACACATTTCTTCAATATTATTTTTTATATTTAATGTAAGCAGTAAGTTATTGTTAATACACAAATCAATTCAAGTGGCAGGATTAAGAATCCTGTTTTCCTGTTTGAGCTTTGCCACTAGTAATAGCCAATGCTGCTAGATAAATGTGCTGCTCTTCAGCACCCGAGGTTAATATTTTCTAGTAATAACTACAATTGCAAAATGCATTAGTTTTAATGGCAGGAGCTCTGAACTTGCCAGTGGCAAACAGTGAACAGTTCAGTGTTCCTTAAAGAACCACTGCCACATGTTGACAAACTCTGCAAATGCTGTTTCATCAAAACTTGACTTAACTGTCAAGCACTTTACAATAGCTAAATTTCTTTCCCCAGTTTGGTAATAGTCAATGTTATTTGTGTTATTCTTTCTAATCAACCTGCTCCTCTTGCTCAATTCCTATGGCGATGTCATAGTTTAGCGTTTGCAACATCACAGTCACTGCTGTAATGATGAACCATGTAGTCAAACACTGGAGTGTTGTGACAGACCAATGGACCACAAAAGATGAGTCTCCAGGTAAATAAGAAAATAGATCTGGTTACCATCCAAATGCCTGGATATGAATCCATATCTGAAATCTGTGATAACTCACCTTTATCCATCCATCTTTTTCCTCTTTACAAGGCATTAGTGCTTCCAGTATTGTGTGTGTGCTCTAAGGTCTATGAAGTTGCAGACTGCTTTATATAGGAATCGTTCCAAGGTTTAAAGTGGAGCCAACAGGATTCAGCTAGACTCTACAAAAGAACATTAAAGGTTGATATGAGGAGGGTGTGAAAAGGAATGAGCCTGGGTGGGCAAAAGAAGCTCTTATTGGGTTTAGAGAAATATAGGCAGCTCTAAAGCCAGGAGCTAGTTGCTCAGATTTAAGGGAGGATGCTGTAATGGGGAGGTAGCTAGATATGTTGGTTCCATAGGCAGGAATGAAGAGATCTGAGGGATTGTTTGAGGTGACAGAAGATTCTATAACTGAATTTATCCTCAAGCTTATGGTTCATATTTTCAGCCAGCCTTATTTTATAGGCATACAAACCCCACATTGGCATGAGCAATGGATGTTCATTTGGTCATGCACAAGTTAAGCTGCAAAACTCATTACTTGCTTTGCACACAAAAATGTCTATTTGTTGTGAGTATGTTGTGCATTTTTTGTACATGCAAAAATCAGAAGCTAATTTTCAACTAAAAGGAAACCTTCAAATTAAAAATACTAGAAACTCTTTGGGAATGACAGACTAACCTATGTCTGGTATCAGCCAAACTCCACCACTAACTGAGTACAACTTTGGAAACACCTAGAGGCATTTAAATGCACACTCAACTACTGCCAAAAGTATATGCAATGCATTGTTCCTTAAGTATGCATTCAAGAAGGTCACAACAATAGCAGCAAAAAAAAAATCACACTTTACTATGCATGCTCAAAAAGCAATTTTCCAATGCTTATATTTGATCAAATCAAAATCAGTTTTGTCCAGATCAAGGCTCTATTCACTGCTCCATGACGAGGTGTATTTTCAGGTTAACTATACAACTTTCAGCCATTTAACCTATTGGCATGTTAAAAGAAAAAGATAGCAATAATTTGTATATAAATAGGAATGAAGTATTTTTTCTACTCATCTGTCACTCAGAATTGACTGGACCATATATTGCTCATACCTTCCAAATGAATTCACCTTGAAACATGTTGCCCTCCAAACTGAATGTTGCACAAAGATATGCTTATCTGAAAGTATAGTTTATAATAGAAATAGTTATGTATGGTAAACCAGATTGGATGCCATAAGGAATATGAAATTATGAAATTATTTTCTTTCTCTTAAAAATGGGAAATATGAGCACAGAATATTAGGCTTTAATATAAAAGAGCTCTGATAATTCAACAATTACTGTGTTTGGAATTTTTTTTTAATTAACAGTTTACCTATAATTTAAAAATATATTTTATTTCCTTCTCCCTCCTTTCCAGGTATTCACATCCACAGCTGCAAAGCAGGACAGAATTGTACCTGAAAAGATTTTTATGTTTGTAACATCTAGTTCCATTTTAAGTTACTTGTTTTAAAGTGCCTTTAAAAATTTCATTATTATGATTACTAATGTGGAGGGAGTAGGCTGAATTTACTAAGGGTCTCCAAGGACTCAGCAAGTAAATGGAAGAATTACGAACTAAAGGACTTACATGCATTCACAGCAAGCTACATTGTCTGAAGGAATAATACATTACAAGACATAACTTATATAATCCAAGGAAAAAGTGTATTAATAAAGATTCAGCTCCAAATGTATTCAAGAACATTTCAAAAATATTTTTCATTGGGATTGTGCTTAAACCACTGCATGTAAGTATTAAGAAGAACTTTGCAGAGAATCAGCTTCTAAAAAACCGAGTCTTCAGATGTTGAGCTTTAAGGCAGATACTCCATTAGAGTTTATGTCTATTGCCAATTTATTAAGTTGTGGCTGATGCCAAAAACACCCAACTACAGAATACTATAGTATTAACAAAATACTACAGGCTCTAAATCTGCAAGGTGATCCCGACAGATGGATCCCTGTTCATAGCCTCACTAAAGTTAGGACCATGCACTGTAACCTGCCCAAGATATTTTTTTTCTTCGAAAGATGGTCCCTATGTGTATTCTACATATGTGTATGCATGTGCACCATGCACCTGAGTCGAGCAATTTCAAATATGTAGTGTCTGTTGGTCTGCACACAGGACCGGTGCAAGGATATTTTGCACCCTAGACGAAACTTTCACCTTGCTCCCCCCCCCACCCCCGGAGCATAGCTTATTATGAATTTTAAGATGTCTGAGTTCCGGCTGACGCCTCCTGCCAGCCGGAGTACTGACCGCCAGCCCTGCTCAGCCCGCTGCCGGCTGAGTGAACGGAACCCCAGGCCGGCAGCGGGCTCAGCGGCAGCCAGGACCCACAGCCTGCCATTTAAAAAAAAATTGGCTCACGTGCCACCTTTGGCATGCATGCCGTAGGTTGAGGACCCCTGTTCTAGTGTATACAGTGTATACTATGTAGACTCATAGACTCATAGACTCCAGGACTGGAAGGGACCTCGAGAGGTCATCGAGTCCAGTCCCCTGCCCTCATGGCAGGACCTAATATTGTCTAGACCATCCCTAATAGACATTTATCTAACCTACTCTTAAATATCTCCAGAGATGGAGATTCCACAACTTCCCTAGGCAATCTATTCCAGTGTTTAACTACCCTGACAGTTAGGAACTTTTTCCTAATGTCCAACCTAAATCTCCCTTGCTGCAGTTTAAGCCCATTGCTTCTTGTTCTATCATTGGAGGCTAAGGTGAACAAGTTTTCTCCCTCCTCCTGATGACAACCTTTTAGATACCTGAAAACTGCTATCATGTCCCCTCTCAGTCTTCTCTTTTCCAAACTAAACAAACCCAATTCCTTCAGCCTTCCTTCATAGGTCATGTTCTATGTGTAAGTATGTGTACTATACTTACGGTAATTTTCACTATACATGATTTTCCTCTTATGCACTGACCTTAGAACCTAAACCCCACGTAAGATGTGACTCCACCGTAGTGTAAAAAAAATTTGAGAGGCACTGCTTTTTGGCACCCCCAAATCTTGGTGCCCTAGGCGGCTGCCTAGTTCGCCTAGTGGTTACACTGGCCCTGTCCACAAATGTGCAGTTGTTCTCCTGGTGCTCCAGACTGAGAGTATAAAGGGCATGAGAACTGAAGCCACCCCCATTCCTTCTTATTGTCCTCTGTGTCTACTTCAATCTTCCTTACTTTGATCCTATGAATATATTTTTAAATAGTTTTTAATGGTTTAATATTTTAGTGTTCTAGTGTATTTATAGTTCACATAGTTAATTTATTTCTCCGCACCCCGGGGAGCTTCTTCCTCTAAAGAGGGACTAAGCCAAGAGTTTCCAGGTTCAAAAACTGTGTCTCCTGCCCCTGTTCCATCTCTGTTGGTTACAACCACCAGCACTGCTTTGTTGCATTGGGGAGGCTCATATTGCCACCAAGTGAAATATCTGCTTCTCCTTTCCTCCCTGAACTCACAAGGGACGAGAACTTCATCTGCAGAAACACCTCATGGAGCAGGCTGTGAAACCCCAAGCCCCATTCAGATTCAGTCTGGGGAAACACCAGATGGTGAGCAGCACTCCACCAGAGGCAAGGCAAAAACTCTGAAACTTAAGAAATCCTCTCATGAGAGTCAAGGACATGAACATAGGTGTAAGGACAAATCTTCTTAGATTCTCCTCTAAGAAAGAGCCCTTCCACCCCAGACATCAGGGAAGACCGAAGCCTTTACCTCAACAAACTTCACTCTGTCCTACCCAAAATCACCACTGCTATCTGGCCTGATTCTTATTAGAGAAAACCCTACACCTGAGGAAACCACCTTGAAGAGAAGAATATCCTTCCTTACTACATCTACAACCTGGAACATCCTCCCGTCAATACCATTGGTAGAACAAGAGCCTATCATTTCATCAAGTGAATCTGATGCTGCATATGAGGCTTACCCCACAAGGGAAACAACCAACAAAATATTGAAAATGTCCCCCTCCTTCCAAATATTGCTACCTATGGGACCACTCGTACCCAAGGCCTTGAGACTCTCCCTCTCTGGTCAATCCTTACCAGTCTTACTGGGGCCCTTGAGATCCATATAGCAGGTGTCTTGTTTCTATGCAAGAATCTCTCAGCAACACCAGCTGGCTCCATCAGAATTAGTGGAGTAGGAGGTTGAGCAGGGTTTCCCTGTTCCAACAAATATGTCATCCTCCTCACTGGATGAGGTGGTTGCTCCATCATCTTCCTCTCCACCCAATGACCACAAGAAATAACAGAACTTGTTGCAGAGGGTGGCATCCAAGCTCCAGATACCTCTCAAAGAGGTCCAGGACATACAACAAGGCCTACTGGACATTGTCCTGTCTTCTGGCACTTTGAGGGTGGGCCTTCCAGTTACCATTTAAGAAAGATCTTGGAGTCATTGTTGATAGTTCTCTGAAAACATCTGCTCAATGGCAATCAAAAATCCTAACAATGTTCACTAGGAAAGAGAAAGTTTATAAAACTGAAAATATTATAAAGCCACTATATAAATCCATGGTACAACCACACCTTGGATACTGCAGTTCTGGTTGCCCCATTTCAAAAATATATTAAAACTGGAAAAGGTGCAGAAAAGTGCAGGAAAAATGATGAGGGGTATGGAAAAACTTCCATATGAGGATAAATTAAAAAGAATTGGACTGAGCTTAGAAAAGAGACGACTAAGGGGCAATATGCTAGAGGTGTCTAAAATTATGAATGGTGTGGAGACAGTGAATAAGAAAATGTTATTTCACTCCTTTACATAACACAAGAACCAGGGGTCCTCTCATTATTATGGGATGGGATTCTACTCCCCACATTTCTTGATCACCAAGAAATCCAGTGGAGACTCGAGATTCTTGACCTATGCCATCTGAATGTATTCATCTTAAAATTAAATAACATGAACATAGTTGAATTAAAGGTGATCTGTCTGGCCTACAAAACATTCTGAACTCATCCGATGGTCAATATGATGCCTGTCTTCTACATAATCAAGCAGGGAGGAACAAGATCCCTCCACCCGCATGCATAGAGACAGTTGACTTCTGAAAGTGGTATATCACTATTCCACTCTCAGGAGTATACCTACCAGATGTGTAGAACTCCCTAGAAGGCAGTATCAGCAGACATTTTTCAACTGCCCATGAATGGGAGAGTCACAAATCTGTTCTCAAAGAGACTTGTAATGAATGGGGAGCACTATCCTGGGATCTCTTTGCCTCAGAGAGGAACAGAAAACTCCCCCTGTACTGCTTTAAAGCAGGTCTGGGCCAAGGCTCAAAGGGTGATGCCCTTTTGTTGCACAGGATGGATCACCTCAGCTATGCCTTCCCTCTCATCCCACTGATACCACCAGTCCTGCTAAATGTCCTCATTGCACCCAGCTGGCCAAGGCAGTTTTGGTTCCATTGTTCTATTGTTCAGATCTGAACATTTCCGGATCTGCTGACATAACATGGTATTTGGATGGACATCACATGTACAGCATTCATATTCAATAGTGGTTCAATCCATCCTCAACTAAAGCAGGAAGCAACTAAAGCAGGAAATGTTATTCATACAAAGGGTAGCGTTTCTCCTCTTGGTCTTGAAAACACCAGTTATCTCCAGAGTCCACTGGGACTGCTATCCTAGATTACCTATATAACCTTAAGACATTGGGTCTGTCTATCACTTCCCCATGGGTCCCTCTGGCAACAATCAGCACTTTTAATCCCTGTATTGAGGACCACACTATCTTCACTCATCCTATGAGGACTAGATTTCTAAAAGCAATTATTAAATTCTTTCCACCAAAGTGTAGCCAGCACCTCAATGGGACCTTGACTTCATTCTGTTGGTTCTCACCAAACCTCCTTTTGAACCATTAACCACCTGCTTTGTCCTGTCTCTCCCAAAATAAGTTGTCTTCCTAGTCACCATCACATCAGCCAGAAAGGTGAATGAGCTGGGAGTGTTCATTGCAGATCTGCCATAAACCACCTTTCATAAAGAAACGCTCTCTTTGCCTCCAACCAAAATTCACCCCTAAGGTAATGTCGGCATCTCACATGAATCAAACCATCAATCTAATAGTATTTTTTCCAAAACCCTATGCCTCCGATGAGGAGAGAAGTTTTCATTCCCTAGATGCTCAATGGGCACTGTCCCTTTATCTACCCAGAATAATAGCAATTCAAAAAACACCTAGACTTTTATTGCCAAAGCAGAGAGGTTGAGAGGTCAAGCTCTATCTGCTTAGAGACTCTCTAAAAAGATCTCACGCTGCATCATCCTTTGCTGCTAACTAGCTCATATTCCCCCTCCACTGCACCCTATTGGGAGTGAGAACCCATTCCACCTGAGCACAAGCAACCTTTGTGAGATGCACCTTTACTTGAAATATGTAAGGTGGTAACTGGGTGCTTCTTACACCCTTCACAATATATAATATTTTGGTCTAGTCTTCTACTGCAGATAAAGCTGTGGGAACAACAGTACTACACACAGATACAGCATTTGCATCCTCACACCCACGTCCTGTTTGACTACTGCTTACTAGTCTCCCACGTGCGGAGTATACTTAGGGGTCATCACCTGAAGAAGAAATGGATGTTACTTGCCTGTAACTGGAGTTTCTTCAAGATGTGTGGGTTCTAACTTTATACCTTTAGGAAGGGGAGATTTACAACTTCTCAGAGGGATCCAGCATTCACACCGGAAGAGTCAACCATAATAGATTTTAAAGTTCTGATATTGTTAGGTATGGCAAAGCTATGAGACAGTCATTTTTAATGGTTTTCCTGAGAGCCCTGTATGCTTGAGCTCATGGTGGTTGAGGCATCATGTTTTGCAGTTGGAGGAATGAGAAATAATCCAATATAGTTATAAAAAACGCTCTCTAAAACATCCCTGAGGTAGTTGTGCTATAACTTATGTAACATATACAGAACTCATGATTTATAGTTTTACCAGTGATTGTCTGGCGTGATATGCATAACTTACTTGTGGTTTGTCTCCTCTGTGTAATGGACCTATCCAAAATGCATACTGAAAAAGCCTTTATGGTATAGTACACCATCATCCACTTATACACACACATACAAACAATTTAATATACACATATTATTACTTGCACATGTGATGGAGCCATCCCTGGCTCTAGTTATCTTTGTGTCAGCTTGGTAATTGGGCATTGGCTATTACAAGTATCACTGCTGCAATTGAATTGATTGTTCTGCATTTTCCTAGGGAAGTTCTGACCCATTGTTTGATAGATGAGGGGAAATATTAGATTGCTATACTGGAAGTGACCCTACTTCTGGTTGGTTCTGTTGTTGCCATATGGGAATAGAAGCAAATCTAAATAAAAATACATTGAGGAAAAGAAGTCAGTTATGAGTGCTATTTGCCTCTTAGAGCACTATCATGGAAACAAATTAGACCATTTCTTTTTGCCAGTGTGTCACTGTGTTTCCTTAAATAACAAGTTTTCTGAATTGGGTACACAGAGTGACATAACAGTGAAGCCAGCTGTAGTGAAAGCATAATAAACTAGCAGAAGCAGCTGTAGGTAGGTAGGTATATATTTCTTCCATTTCATGCTTATATGTTATGATCCCATAAATCTGATTAGATCTATGAAATTTCGATTGTTTCTTTCTGATTCACAGGGCCAGATTTTACTGCACCAGATCTCCAGGAACAGTGGGGTGGAGCTAACAAGAAGCCCAGGATGACCCCCTATTTATCAAAGCTGGTCTGCAAGGTGATGAGTCACTCCTGTGCTGGGCTCCAACAAATTCACAAGCCAGGAATAGGTTTGGTGACTCCCAGGGCAGGCATATAAATTCCATGGGAGGAAAAGCAGCTTAATCTACTGAATGTCACTCCAGGGCTTAGAATTCTCTCCCACCTAATGGTGGTAACAGACGCCCCAAGCCTGTTCTCCAGCAGGCTCAGCTCAGCTCTTTAGGAAGGGATCATTAGTATCTAGGATCTTTTACAGAGTCTGCCCCACCAGACAGGCATTCCCCGTAGAAGCCCTTGTCTCCTAGCTCTGTCTAGACTCACTTCCCCAGCTGTGCCTGACAGCAGTCTCATTCAGAGTAACCCAAAGCACATGCATTGTCGATGTCTTGTCCTTTTATTTCCCAAAAACTTCAATAGCAGAATTTTAATTGTATTCTAACTAAAATGCCCCAAACTGTCACATAACTAAAATACAAATAAGGCCTGGCCCATTCCATCAATCTCCTTGCTCTCCAGTGGGTGCCAGCAGAGAGCTTTGTTCCCAATGGATCCCCTCCCCAGCTGAAGTGTTTAAGCTCTGGGCCAGTCTTCTTCCATTTCACCAACGGGTGGCAATAAAGAGCTCTTTAATTTCTAAGGCTTCAGGTCACATGAATTCCCGTAAAATTATCACAATTTCACAGAACGAAGTGGAAGACCTAGAGTGGCATATTCAGACAAAGAGAACAGATTAAGTCAATGTCTATATTTTCCACTGATTCATTTTAGTTCTTCTGGTAGAGTGTACAGGAGAAAACATATTTTACCAGAAGTGGAGATTTGTCTATACATGCTGATCTAATTCATGTCATGTCAAAAGTTTAATTCTATTAGATCAATCATTCTTTAAGCCTCCCAAGAGCTATGTGATTTATAAAAGAATGTCATTCAGGATAACAAAAAAATATACTCCCTTTGAGTTTCTCCATAATTCACTGTTTCATTGCATGTGTAAAGAGCTGGTTGCAGTGTCCACTTTTCTGTTAATTTTTTATTTAGTTCTTTGTTGATTTTCAGATCAGTTTTGGTAACTGTGCTTTTAGTAGCTTGTATGAAACACATGAAAAAGAGACCTGTTCTGACAGCTAGTTGATTTGGTTGTACAATAGTGGTCATCTCCCTTTAGCAGTTGGAAAGGTTTTGCTGCATTCAAGCAACCGTGAAGCCTTTGAATTTGATATGGTTTGGTGTTGAGGAGATATTAAAATTTGATGGGGAACATGGACATTAGTAATTTGAAGTATTATATGAAATAATTAAAGTATCATAGCGGCTTGAGAGAAATATTTTAAATTGAAGGTGGCGTAGGTAAAAAGCAAAAATATAGATACACAGGCCAAAATGTTCAGAAGTAGTGGTTCTGAGTGTCTTAAATTTGGATAGCAAACTTAGAAGAACCTTAAAGGAACCTGATTTTTCAGATAGTGCTAAAGTGTCCACCCTCCAAGAATCAAACCACATTAAGGTGGCTCAAGCTGGCCATCTGAAAAAAATGACTAATCACTTTAATAAGTCTTAGCCATATAACTTTTGGAAAACTATTTATCTGTCTTAGATTCTTAGGTATTTATAAAGTGCCAGTCACCAGAGCATCAGGCAGTGATGAATTCCCGAAAGATAATCTGCAATGCAAAACAAACTTAGTTTGTGTTCTTTGTTATTCCTTTATTATATAGGGCCTTCATTCATTTTACCTGTTTTTACATAAGAAATACCAAAGCCTGAGTTCCCTTGGATGGCCTGTGGGGTGAGTTGAAAACTGAGCTGCAGCTCTCCCTGCCAACAGGTGAAAGAGTGTTGCAGCTTATGCCTTGTCTACACTGGAAATTTGCCCTGATTTCAATCCTCAGTACTCTGCTGCCTGTGTAGCCGCTACAGTGCAAACCTCTATAATAGACAGGTAAAACAGCTATTTGCATCAATGAAACTCACCTCTACTTGCAACAGAGTGCAAATCACGCCTTAGTGGTTTACACTGTCTTATTAGGAGTTTCATGGGAACATCTGGAGCAATGTCTGGCCCCTGAAGTGCAATAAATCTCCACTGTAGCTAAGACCTTAAACTGTCTCCTGTTGTGGTGTCTTCCTTCCCATTCTCAGCTCTGCACAACCCCAAGTCACAGAGTACCACCATGGCAGCTTTGCTGAAGAGATTGAGAAGGACTTAAGTGATCACTTCAGATAAAATATTTGCAGCTTTCACTGCTTTAATAAGCACCGATGTGCTTTTCTAATGTGTGGCTTTCCCAACCTCAGAGGAGGCTTTACCTTCATCATATTACAGTCACTTTTTTTATTGCAAGAAAAATAAAACAAAGCATAAAATCAATCTCCGTATGTGAAGACTGGTACTAATGGCAGTTTGAGGTGCTTGGCCCTTGGAAGACAAAACTGATCTTAATTAATGTACCTACAGGACTCCAGAGTCCCAAAATTTCACTAGCTCATCATTTGCTAATGTACCATGTACAATATTTAATTAATTCATTAGCTACTTATTGGAATATCCATTATATCATTAAGGGCCTTTAAAATAGTTAATCTCTTCCCAATCCTTTTTTCTCTGTGATAAATATGACCAGGATTAGGGGTTATTCATTCAGTTATCTTTCCTACTGCAGGGAAAGAGCAGAGGTTAGTATTTGTGGGGAATGAGAACACAGGTGATTGATTTTCTCACTCGTGAACATAGTCTAATACAGAGAAAGAGGAAGAATGGGTAGAAGAAATAAAGCAACCTGTTAGACAGAAGGATAAGCATAGACGGCAGACAAAGGAGTCAGGAAGAGACCTAGTGGCACTATGGTAGGATAAAAAAAGGTTAAAAAAAGGCCACCAGCAAACCATGGGGGAAAAGGGAGCTATGACAAAGCAAATAGCTGAGCTGGTATTAAGAAGGGGCCACTGAGCTCAGAAAAGAGGCAGCAGTCTTGTGCCACACTTAAAGGCTAAAATCTATTTGAGGCTCCATCTGTTTTTAGTCAAAGAGTCTGACTCACAGCATATTTCAAACCAGTAAAGAAATATCAGATCAACAGCTGACTCATAACTTGCAACTCATCTAACACCATTAACAGCCATCAAGGAACTGATCTTTTGCTCAAGAACCAATTGTAACTTTTGAGAGTCAGAAAGGTGGTGATACTTACACCATTATCCTACCAGCCAGCCAGCCTTCATCTAATCATGACAGCAAAATGAGATGCCACTCATACTTGCTTGTTTAAAGTTCAATTTTGCATTCTGTCTCAAAGTCACATGAACAATCAGATCAGTCTGAATGTTGGCAAACCAGATTAATTACACAGATAGAAATTGTAGGGAAATTTGGGTCAAAAGACCAAAAGATTCCTGGGATATAGTTCCTTAAATATGGAAGTGTTCTCAATATTTCTGAAATCTAATACTTTCTGTGCAATGACAGGAGGACAAAAGAGTAGTTAAGAAGCGCTAGAAATGTATATCGCTAGGATGCTTTAGTGAGATTTAGTGCACGGTATCAAGCAGAAAAGCAGAACAAATAAAAAGTAGAACTGAAATCAATGGCATTAGGTTCGTAGGTGCCTTTGAAAATCCCTGTAGTCACTATCTTCATCTTCAGGTTTCTAAATACTTTTTAAAAACTGACACCTAGGAGCCTACATCTAACTGACTTTCAATGAGTCTTAGGCTCCTAAATCCATTTTGAAAATGTGTCTTAGTCTAAGTCACTCACTGCAACGCTGAGCAGAGCAACGTCTAACCATCTTTACAAATCTGGGTCTAGAGACCTACTTCCTTTCAAACCTTTTTTCTATTTTGAAATTTGCTATTTAAATAGACACTTTTCAGTTCTGAGTTTTCATTGAGTAAAGAAGAATTTTTTAATGGACTTGCAGACTACTCCACTGTGACATTTAAGGCTGGAGGGTCAGGCTAAATCAATGTGCATTCATGACATAAATGCCACAGTAGATGGTTTGGCATACTGTGACTGCTGAAGAATGCTGGGGTATTTATTTTGTTTTTTTGTGTCATTCAAGATTTGTATTTGTATAAAATAGTAGTGTTTAACTCAATTTTCTTGAAGAATCCCATATATTTCCAGAGAGCAGCAGAACATTTTCTAGTGGTTAGTATATAATGAGCCAAGTTTATCTCAAGTGTTTATCAAAAACTGATGTCTTAAGTTGTGCATACAAAATGTGTGCAGATAGGCTCAGTGAGGTAATTTCACATGCAAATAATTTGCATAAGCAATTACCAATTTCTATGTGCAATTGCATATTTTTGTAGGTGCAATTAACCCTAAACTCAGATGCATATATCTTGCAGATGAAACTTAAGTACCTAATTTGAAAAATTGGTGCAATATCTCTCTGGATAGTCATTGGGAGTTATCCTTTAAGCCTGAATTCTGATTAATTTGTATACCGCATAAAAGGAGCAACCTGAATTCTTCAGTGGCTGGATTGTTTCTGAAAAACATGAAACCAGCAGATATATAAGGGATACAAAGGATCTGAACCGAAGTTGTACAAGAAAACCCTTCTTTTGTATTTCCTGGTGAGCTTTACTCCATTACTGACTAGCACCAAGCTGAGCATTAGAAAAAGGATTTTTTTTATGCAAGGTAAAATCCTTTTCTAAAGAGAACTTCACTTTCATTAAACAAAACTTCATTTTTGTAGGGAAATGCCAAAATCAGTCTGCCACAGGCTGTCTGGCTAGCCATTTGAGGCGAGCTGGACTCAACCTTGCTCATGAATCTTTCAGTCTCACTGATGAGTTGGCAATATAAGAGCTAATTAGTGATCCCAGCTGGGTGTAGTGGGACTTAGTTAGAAAGACTAACCCTACCTGTGATGGTAGAAAGACTAACCCACTTAAATAAAGCTGGGACCTCAGTAGAGGGGAAAGACCCTGCAGGGAGCAGCAAGAGGCCTTCCCTTCTGGAAAGAGTCTGAGACAGTCAGGCTTAATGATCTATAGTATGGCTCTTGTGCAGAGAGCCCTGAATTAGGGCCTAAAGAGAAAAAAGAGATCCTCCAAGGAAAACTGCTGGAGTCCTGGCAAAGGAAAGTAGTTGGGGAATTCTGCTGGGAAGAAGCAAGAGAAGGAGCTCTGAAAGGACCAAGAGGCAGAAGACGTTGGTGGAGCCTTCGACAATTGGTTTGGTCATTTGATTTGGATTGTAAGTTGGACCTCTTGTTACCCCAGAAAGAGAGTAAGCTGTTATGTGACTTGGGAGGAGGGCTGAACCACAGAAAACCCAGCGAATGAGTAGAGAGAAGATATGGGCTGGCCAATGAAGTGCCCTCAGGGAGGTTACAAGAGGCAAAATTCCCCTTCCAGGCTCTATCCAGGCATGAGGAGGTGGCCTGGAAGTCTCAATGAGCACAGGAAGCAAACTATTTTCACATAGTATGCTGGCTAGCTGACTAAAAATATCAGATCATCTCTACTTACAGTAGGACCACCCACACATGGGTGGTTTATAAAAGCAGTTCTACAGACAACACCATCCATTTAATTTAAAACTCATCACTATCCTGTCATGTGAAAAGAAAGCAATTTTCTTCTAACATTAAAGCAAAGAACACTAGAAGATCATCACAAAAGCTACTCTTTTACATTAGAGCTTTAGCCTAGAACCTTCTCAAGTCCCTTGGCTTCCTGCTCCTGTTTTAAAGAAACAGTACACATCTCCCTCCCCAATCCCTGCTACTAAACTTAAAAGCCTTTTAAAGTCTTGCACAAAGAGAAATCTTATGCTGTGCTTTAGAATTCATTAACTGAACAGGTCAAAAACCTTAAAATTTCCTGACAAAAATCTGAAAATGTTGACAAGCTCTACTCATTAAATTCACACTGACAGAACTTCTCCCATCATGAAGACTTAAATCCCAGAAACCAAGAGTAAGAATGAGTCAGTGGATCATAATTTGTGTGATGGCTCAGAGGCCTCTGAAAACCAGTCCCACACTAGTTAGGGACTTACACAATGTAAACAAAAAATGAATTTCACTCAGAAAGTAACAAGTAGCCAGAGCAGAGCTTAGAGCACTGTGTATTTTACCTACATAAAACTTGACTCTATTTAAGAGCTGAGCAACTGCTTTCTACCCTAGCTGAATCTTCCACTTAATTTTCAAGGATAATGCCAAATCTAGTGTGCTGCACAAATCAGGTTGTTGTAACAGAACATGCAGAGCCTTGCAGGAATAGCTAGGAAACACCTACAAGGGGTTAATTCCTTCCATTTGAAGGAACCACGAAGGATGGTTTAAAAAATTTTATTCATATCAAGAGTATTCATACAAAAATGAGCAAATGCATGCCGTAAGTGCTAACTTTAGGTTATTTAATAAGAGAATGGAAAGAATTCATGTGACTTAGCTGACCCACATGGCTCAAATAGCAAATTCTGAATACCAAATACTATGAGGAAAATGCACTTTGAACAGTGTGAAAAATCCATAGGACCATATATATTTAAGGCAACTTGAACATTTATGCATGAGCACATTAATACAATATATTGTTTAAAATAGACAAATGAAAACCAGTTTGTCAGTGGTCAATTTATGAATGGAAGAAAACAGCCAAACCTAGGAAATACAGCTTTCGAGACAAATAGTCTGACCAGGTTATTGTTATTATTTATTATTTGTGTTACCAGAGCACCTGGAAGCCCTATTTCTGCACCAGGACTCCATTGTGCTATGTACTGTGCAAACACAGAACAAAAAGTTGGTCTGTGTGTAGGTGTTATCTTCACCTCTCCTGTTCCTGCCTGCCTGTCCTCAAGCCTAAACAGTCCAGGGTATGATCTATTGTCTACTGTAAAGGATAGGACAAGTTTCACCTGCCTTACCCAGGATAGGTATCAGAAATCACCTTTGTGACAGTAAAGAAAAGAATGTATGAATGCAAAATGCACATGTAGAAAGTCAGAGGGAATGTGATCATAAGCAGAACTATTTACTACTCCCTTATGATCATAGGTATTACTGAAAGTAAAACAGGAATCACTTAGCAGTTTTGAATCTGCAGCATTCAATCTGCTCTGAAGCCTGTGCCACCCACTTCTACCATGTAACTAGTTTCAAAGGATGCAGGTACTATAGTATTATTTTGACACAATTTTTCTGAGTAACAAGGAAAGGAAGGGAACAAGGAAAACCTAAATAATTTAGGTTTCTTGTTAACCTGACGTGGTTTTCAAGTTTGTTTTCTCAGTTCATTATTAGTGATGCACAGAACAGGAGACATTTTGATAAGACACTTACTTATATACTGTGGTGACAATCATACATTAGTAGGGGGATGTTTTCAAGATCAGTTTCTAATTTCTATGTAATTAGTAAATAAGGGAATCTAGGCTGATGGTAGTTTTTCAGTATAACATGATGTTAGTCCACTGGAATCAGGGTTTCTGCTGCTCGAGAATATACTGGAAGATTCCACAATAGTATGTTTCCTACATAGTAACAGTTGTAAAATTATCTTTGTGTTGACTATTAGGTACATATCGTTTGTTTCATTATATGACCTTTGTAACTGAGCAAGAAAGGCAGTATTGTGAATTACAAATATTCACAACAAATTGCTCTCAAACAATCTGCAGGCCAAGAATTATTCACTGAAGAAATTCATAGATTTCAAATAACAATATTCAATAATTTTGCATTTTGTTCAAAAACTATTTCTGGAGAAAAAGGTGTAATTTTTCAAATGATTTTAGGGGTTCAGGAATTATTTCCTCAACTCTAGTGATAATTGAAATTGTCAATACAAATTTTAGCATGTAAAGCTTATGTTTTAATATCACTATGCAAAAAGAAATGCTTTTATAATATTTTATGAGAACTAGGTATGTATGCCATTATTTGGTAAATTCTATCAGTATATTCAGCACTGCATCTGACACAAAATGAAAGCATTCCCTGCTCCAAAGACTTTATAATCTAAGGCCCCAATCCTGCAAACTGCTTTGCATGGGAATACCTCTGATTTCAGTGGAGAGCCAGGTGGGTCTAAGGATCTGCTCACAGAACCCTACCCAGAGCTCTTTGCATGATCAGAGTCAAAAACATACCTAAAAAAAACGCTACAGAAAAAGCCCAGAGGAAGGAAAAACATGGAGGTTTCTCCTTATTAAGAATAATTAATATTTTGGTCTATATACTGCCTCGTTGTATTAGTCCATAATGAACCTACCTGCTGTTACTATACAGCACATACTGATTTTCATATACTCTACCTGACTGACACAACGACACCTGCATTTCAGATAGTTTATCTGTTAAAATGGGTTCACAGGCTGGAAAAGTGGTGGGAACAAAATCTAAATGGCTGAATATGTCAGGGAGCAACTGAATCATATTTTCTTCTAATTATAAAAAAGTGAACATCTATCAGAAAAATTAAGCATGTAAGTTAGAGTAGACTCAAGAGACTTCTAACTTATATGCCTGCCTACACTAGTGATATGAGAAGCACATCAGAGAAAAGCACCAATCAGAGGAGATTGACACAGACATACCTGTACAACATTTTCACTAAATCTACACTAATTAGTAAATACATTAGCACAAAGGGTTCTAACATAAGGCTCTGTTAATGACTATTTAATACAATTGAAAAAAAATCATTATGTGACTATGGGTATCCTTAACTAAATATTGTGGAAGTGTTTATTACATTTGGATTACAAACTGTGAGACGAGACTAAGAAAAGCAATAGACATGTATTTCAGAAAATAATGTTACCATATAGAATAGCTAACAGACAGACTAGTTAACTAACTGGGTGAACAAGTCTGATACAACATTTGGCTACAGCTTAGCTGAGTGTGATCTGATAGGGAATCAGAGCAGTACTGACTGACTGACAGATCAAATAGATAAAGGAAAGACAGCAAACTATGGTAGATTTAAGAATCTCTTAAAGTGTGACTACACTTGTTTTTTTTAACTGACCGCTTTTAATAAAAATGAAGGTGAGTAAATGGCCTTTTTAAAAAATAAAATGGATTTTTCTTTATTTTTTTTGTTTGTTTTTTACATGAAAGTGCCCTTGAGTGGCCTTTCCCTCTTCTCCCTGATTGCAGTTTAAAGCCCTGCTCAGGTGGATTCCTACATTATCACAGAGGGTGGGGGGCTGATGAAGAAATAATGGCAGCCAGAAAAGACTGCAGCGGTCCTAAGACAAGGGGGCCCACTAGTGTGCTTCCCATTTCTCCCCCCCCCCCATCTTGCCCCAGAAAGGATCTGTTGAAGCTTAGGTGAGAAACAAAACCACCTACCTACCCCCCCAGCCAAGGTGGGAGACTGCCCTTCAATAACCTACAGTAGTTAGGATGGGGAAGTAGGAGTAAGAGTGGGGGTCTACTCAGGAGAACTTGTGACATATACATTCCTCCCATTAGAATCTGGGACAGCTCTGACAATTGGGGTAGAAACAGCCAATTCACTGATGTCTATAAAATGCTTTAAGTTCCTCTGCTAGAACTTGGTGTGGAAGTGTAAAGTATTTTTAATTCCATATTAACTAGAGATAGGCCTAGGAATTGGTGTTTGGATTTGGAGTACATTAAGACAAGGGTTGACATTTTAGGTCAAATCCGGGCACATCTATACAAATACTTATTGCATGGCAAGCTGACATGTACTCTTAACTGTCCAGGTGGACCCTGCTGCTGCACACTAAAAGTTCCCTAAGGTGCATTGATGTGTTGTTTCAAACCACAGTACATCAATGCACACTAGAGAGCTTCCTCATGAATGTCTAATGCACAGCATGCTGGAACATTGTACATTTACATCCCCACTTGCCTTGCACTGTGCCCTCAGAGCTCTAGAGTTCTGATTCAGATGTGACTACCCTGAAATCTCAGGAGTGGTTCTAGGGTTTTTTCAACCTCTCAGAGACTGGAATGAAAACTGGAAAATAGGCCTCTTTCCCAAAGGGATCAGATTTATGGCTCTATTTTTTTAACTCATTTCTAGCATACTCTAACAATTTAGAAAGAGTGGACATGACTTGTGCAAATCATGTGACTCAGCAGGATGAGAAGACTCCTACCGATTAATCATAGTAGGCATGCTGCAGCAAAGCTCTTCTCTTGTAGCCAGACACTGGCCTGCCCATTCATGAGCAGTTGTCTATCTGTTCTGACAGGTCTCTGGGAGGACTGGCACCTGAGGTTCTCCTAGAGAATCTGTTGGAGGAGTATCCTACTGAAGCACACCTCATCTGGTTTCTGGCACCAGGAATGTCCTCTGCCAAGGTCCATCAGCTGAGAAAAAACATTTAAGTGGTTAGTTTTCCCTCATTTCTCCTCTTACAGCAATGAGCTGCAACACTCTATCTGGTTGTCTCTGTGCCATGTGGCCCTACTGAGCCTCCCTAATGAGCTCCAACTCTTTTCTTCTCCAGACCCTTCCTTCTGGGTATGGAAACTTAAAGCAGTCACTCATTCTCTATCATCCTCCATGGTGAATCTAGAGAGAATTATAATGAACTGTGAAAACAACTGTTAATTTCTATTAATTATTTTTTTCTGAAAAGCACTGTATGTCAGATCTTTACTAAGGACTGACATCTGGGGGATTTGAATATAGAGTTTTGTATTTGTATGGAGGGTTTATGTATTTAAGTTATAAGTATCTGAAAAATGTTAGCATCCAAGTGTAATTTTAAAATGCATTTATTTTGAGTTCCTTAGAGAGAGAAAACTATTGCTGAATGTAGTAGAAGTACTGTATGGTAAATTCAGGTTTGTTCTTTCATTTAAATGGTTCCTGTTTGTGAATGGAATTTCCATGTTAAGTGTAAAACTGAAAGTCAAGATTGTGTAGCTGCTAAGCTACCTCCATGACATTATAATGGTGCTATATGGCAACAACAATAGCAATTGCATCAAGCACACATTGGATTACAGTGCAGTTCCTTCCACTGTCAGACCTATCAGCTGATCAGAAGACTTGAATAGCTGGTAAAAGGACAATCTATATATTTATTTTTTTAGAATGATAAGAATAGTGTCAAAGCTCTACATTCCTCAGGATAATAACTATTTCTAACTTGGAAATCATTCATCATTATCGTCACTCCCATGACAGCATTGGTCGTTGGGGCACCGTCATTGATGAGCAATCAACTAACTGTCTCCACCCCTGATGATGTGTGTCAGTGCTTGAGTCTCCGCAAAGTCCATTTCTGTCCACTTTTTTATGTTTCAATCTATCTCTACTTCTGTTTACCTCTTCTTCTCTTCCCCTGTACTGTCCCTTGGAGGATGATCTTAGATAGGTCAGATGATCTTGTTACATGGCTGTACCACTTCAACTTGCATTTCTTCACAGTCACCGGGAGATCTTCATATGACCCAGTGCATTGGGTGATGATGTTGTGGACTTCTTCATTAGTGACTTGGTCAAGGTAGGAGATGCCCAGGAGATGCCCATCTCTACTACCTGTATTTTCCATTCAAGTTCTGCCGTAAGGGTCTGACTCACATGCATACAGAAAAATGGAGATGGCCAATGCATGCAGCAGTTTCAGTCTGGATTCCAGGGAGATGTTCTTAATCCTACAAATTGGCTTTAGCTTTGCCACTGTTGCTGTTGTTTGCGCAGCTCTTGCCAGAATTTCTGCCTTCGATCCTTCATCAGTGATGATTGCCCCCAAATACTTGAACTGTTTCACTGTCTCCAGCTCTTGTCCATTGACAGTGATATGTGAGCTGATCCCGTCATGTTTGTTTGTTTGTCATCAGCTTGGTTTTCTCTGCATTGATTTCCATTCCATAGTTTATGGTCGTTTCATCCAATCATTTCACAAGGTTGGCAAGTTCATCTTTGCTGCCTGACAGGCTGTCAATGTCATCAGCAAACCGAAGATTTGAGAGAGTTTCTCCCCCGCCACCCCCCATGCTGACTGTGCCTATGAGATCATCTAAGGCATCAGTCATTATGCACTCCAAGTAGATGTTGAACAGTGAGGGCGAAAGAAGGCAGCCTTGCTAGACTCCAACAATGGTGCAAAACTACTCTCCTATTGTGCCACTGACGAGAACTGCACTGCTAGCCTTCTCATACCGTTGTATAATGGTAAGAATAAGCTTATGACCAACATTGTACATCTTCATGGTTGCCCAGATTGCTTCATGCCATACTCTGTGAAAGCGTTCTTGAAGTCAACAAAGACTTGGTAGATGTCCTGCTAGTGTTGTAAGTATTTCTCACATAGAACACAAAGATTGAAAATCTGTTCTGTGATACTGCTTCCAGCATGAAAGCCAGCCTGTTCTTCAGTAATGATATTCTCCTCTTGTGGCTTCAATCTGTTCAATATGACTTTCAACATCACTTTGCTTGGATGCCTCATTAAGCTTATGGTCCAGTAATTTTGACACAATTGCAGGTTGCCTTTCTTTGGCAGAGTGATGATTAGTGACTGTGGCCATATGGAGCACCACTCACTGGTCTGCCAGAACTTGTTGCAGAACTTGGTGAGTACATCTATTACTATTTCTCCTCCAAATTTCATCAGTTTGGCTGGGATGTTGTAAATACCTGTAGCCTTTCTGTTCTTCAGTGATTTCACAGCTGTCTTCACTTCTTCATGCAGTATTGGAAAGTCATCCTCCTCTGTGGAATCTGGGCTGTCTAGCAAAGTAGGATCTCCATTTCTCTGGTGGTTGTATAGATCAGAGCAGTCATTTGTCCACCTATTCATGATGTCCTTTTCTTCTGTAAGACTGTTCCCTTCTTTTCTTGAATTGCGTTAGCTTTGGTCCATCTTTCCTTCATCAGATCTTTTATAATCTGGAAGGCTCATTTGATACTTTTATTATTGACTCTCTTCAATTTTAGAGCATTGTTTTTCAATCCATATCTCCTTGGCCACCTTGATTCCTTTCTTGATCTTTCTGCCAATCACTCTGTATTTATCAGCACCCTTAGTGCTGTTCTTATCTCTATTGAGTTCTCTTCTAATGTCACACATTTGTAGTATTTCATTTGTGACCCATGGTTTTGTCTTCTTATGGAGTCTGGTATCAGAGGGGTATCCGTGTTACTCTGGATCTGTAAAAAGCGACAGAGTCATGTGGCACCTTATAGACTAACAGACGTATTGGAGCATATATTTTCGTGGGTGACGTCTGACGAAGTAGGTATTCCCCCACGAAAGTTTATGCTCCAATACATCTGTTAGTCTATGAGGTGCCACAGGATTGTCTCTTCTTATGGTGTTTCCCAAGAATGTTCATTGCCACCTCATTCATTACAGTGTTGAAATTGTTGGTCATTGTTTCTACATCTTCCTCTAGAGCAAGCAGTAGAGCAAATTTTCCACCAATCATTGCTTGGAATGACTCTGCAATGCTTTGGTCTCTAAGTCTTTCTAAGTCAAACTTGTTTCTGGTGGACCTGACAATTTTCTTTAGCTGCAGCTAAAAATTTAGCATCACAAGGTCATGATCTCTTCCAATATCAGCACCAGGGAAGCTCCTTGCTTTTAGCTTTGTTGATCCCAGAATGAAATCGGTTTTGCACCATGATGTAGGCGATCTGACTGTGATGTAAACCATCAGGTGCATGCCACATTGCTCAGCTGGATGCTTTATATGCTCCTAATGTGTTTGCAAGAACCAGATGGTTATAGCTGGCAAACTCCAAAAGTCTCAGTCCTCTCTCATTGGTTACTGCATTACAGAAAGGACCACAATAATCTCGCCAATCTGCCTGTGTCAATACCCACTTTAGTATTCCAATCTCTCTGTACAATCAGAATATCTTTCTTATGTACCTTATTGATGTCTTGAAGCTGATTGTAAAAATCTTCAATTTGCTCATCATCATAGTCTGTTGTAGGGGCATAGACTTGTACCACCATGACAGTGAACAGTACAGCCTTTAGACGGATGGAAATAAACCTGCTGGATATTGGGTGGCATCCTAATACTGAATTCTTGAGATTTTAAGCACAAGAAATCCTACACCATTGACATGTTTGTCCTCTCCACTGTAATAGAGTACATGGCCTTTTTCTGTTAGTGCCTCTCCAAAGTTCTTCCACCTGACGATAGAGATTCCTAGGAGGTGCCAGATGTATTGTTCCATTTTGTACATGAATTCTTTCAACCTCCCTATTTGTCTCAATGTCCGTACATTCCATGTGGCTATGGTGATGTTATCTCTTCCACAGATCCTTTTTGTTGGGGTTGCACTATGTGAAAGTAGAATGAATTATATTGTAAAAATAGAAATGATTAAAGAAATGCTATATATACCTTTAAACAAAAGAGCTGAAATGTTAAAATACAGGTGTCAAGAAAAGGAACATTAAGACATAAACAATGAGTCCACTTAAGCTAATGGTGAAACATTAGCTGGAGATTGGTAAAAGTCAGCAAGGAAATTAACTATGTATATCTAGCCTCCAGTGAACTTGTCAGTTCTGCTCCCTTTGTTATCTTGTCAAGTTTGCTCCCTTTTTATCGTATAAATTGAGGTAGGGTGGGTATTGCATGATGCTCACATTATCTGGGTGTCATTAGCAGAGCGCTGTGCCAATAAACAGAGTGGTCTGACAAACTTTGAGTCCTGAGTCTGACTTTGACAACCAGTAGTATACTTGTCACGTTGGCCCTGGTGGGAAATGGTTGGCATGGTCATTATTAACCCAGGCTGCAACCAATCTGATATGGACATGGTTGATTTGCTCATCATATGCTGTGTCTTGGGCAGCTTTCTAACCTGGTGGAGCCCATCCCTCTCCAGGCAGCCCCCTTTTAGTCACCTCTTACAACATGCAGGAGGAGCAGTGCACCTATTCTGTCCCCAAACCCACAGGGGATTGGAAATCATTACTTACCTTTTAAAATTGGGCCATACATACTCTGGATGAGTGATAGACTTTAACACATTAATACAAGTTCAACCTGTGCAGGTACAAGTAACAAAAACTGCTGGGTACAAATGTTTATTAATGCAATTAGCACAGCATGGGGGATGTGTAATGAAAGTTGAGCATGCTAATGTTCAAAATGAATAATACATAGGATCAGCATGTTGCCTGACAAATATTTGACCCTTTAACAAGGAGAGTGTTGAAAAAGAAAAAATAGAGAACTGAAAAGCCTTTTTAACCTCTCCATTGTGTTGCAAAGACTCATCCCAAAGCTTATGTACATTCTATGCATGTGAAGAAGTACCACATATTAGAACAACCGAATCCTTGGTCAAAAGTGAAAGACAAAGAACACTGAAACAGAATTTAAAGGGGCAGAACTACAAAGAGTACAAGAGTTATTTCTGAAAGGGAATACATCAAAGTGAAAGCCATCACAAAGGCAAAGTTACTTGTTCAACCCTGAAAATGAGGTAGGCAGTATACAAAAATATAGTCTTTGTCTTGTAGAGGTTTCAATCCATGAACCATATCCAAAAAATGAGGCCTGACCACACTTGCCAGAAAAACCCAACAAAATTTAATATAGCCAGAGTCCTAACACAGCAGCTCCCTGCTTGTTCTAGAGCTGGCAACAGATGGCCTCACCCATCACAAGAACACTTTTGAGAAAGCATCTCCATCTGAATAGTAGTTATCCTGAAGCTAGGGTTGCCAATTTTCTAACCACTCAAAACTGAATATGCTAGCCCCACCTCTTCCCAGAGGCACCATCCCCTGCCACACCCCTTCCCTGGGGCCCCACCCCCCTGCTCACTACATTCTCCCTCCCTCAGTGGCTCACTCTCCCCCACCCTCACTCACTTTCACTGGGATAGGGCAGAAAGTTGGAGTGTGGGAGGGGGTGAGGGCTCCGGCTGGAGATTCAGGTTCTGGGGTGGGTTTGGGGATGAGGTATTTGGAGTGCAGGAGGGGGGCTCCAGGCTGGGGGCCAAGGGATTAGGAGTGTGGTAGGGAGCTGCAGGTTGAGGAGGAGATTGGGGTACAGGAGGGAGGTATTGGCTCTGGGCTGGGGGTGCAGGCTCTGAGGTGGGGCCAGGGATGAAGGGGTCAGAGTGTAGGATGGGGCTATAGATTGGTGCCAGGGGTTGAGGTGCGTAGGGGGGTGAGGGCTCCAGCTCGGAGTGCAGACTGGGGGGTGGAGTTGAGGATGAGGGGATTGGGGTGCAGGATGGGGCTCTGGGTTTGGAGGGGGCTCCAGATTGAGCAGAGGGTTGGGGCTCTGGATGTGGGTGTGGGCTTACCTCGGTCAGCTCCTGGTCAGTGGGACAGCAGGGCTAAGGCAGGCTCCCTGCCTGTTCTGTCTCTGTGCTGCACCCCAGAAGTGGCTAGCAGACCTGGTTTCTGGTCAGTTGGGGACCAGGAGGCTCTGCGCACCACTCTTGCCAGCAGGCACTGCCCTCCAGCTCCCATTGGCCATGGTTCCTTAGCCAATCGGAGTGCGGAGCCAGTGCTCAGGGTGCGGGGGGCAGCATACGGAGCCCCGTGGTCCCCCTGCCTAGCAACTGGACCTGCTGGCCACTTCTGGGGTGCAACATAATGCCAGGACAAGTAGGAACTAGCCTGCCTTAGCCCTGCAACAATGTCAACTGGACTTTTAATGGCGCAATTGGCTGTGCTGACTGGAACCGCCAAGGTCCCTTTTTGACTGGGCTTTCCAGTCGAAAACTGGAGACCGGGCAACCCTAATTGAAGCCCTTTTACAACATTCAAGCAGTGTACAGGGACTTTAAAGCAAGCACTTCAAGCACTGTGTGGCATAAAGAGGCTTTAGTATAAAGGAGAGTGGGGCCCAGACCTCCCTTTTCAACTCCTGAGGTTCCATGAAGTATTGGCTGGTACTGGGGCAGCACTGCATCTTGCCCATATTCCAGGCCAGTTCCACTTTGGGGAAAAGTGAGGGAACATTTCTTTGGCATATTTTATTTTAATGACCTCCATTTTAAGCTGCTCCCAGGTGTGGAATGTTATAGTAAGTCCCAGGGGGAAATGAGTGTGGGTAGAGTCAGGGGTGGCTCCAGGCACCAGCGGAGCAAGCAGGTGGAAAGGACCTGCTGCCAAATTGCCGCCAAAGAATGAAGCGGCGGTGGTAGAGCTGCCGCCGAAGTGCTGCCAATCGCACTTTCCCCTCTCCCCCGCTTGGGGAGGCAAAAACGCTGGAGCCAGCCCTGAGTAGAGTAGTGATGAGGTGAGGGATAGGTGCATGATAAATTCAATTTAGTAAACTTTTGTTTGTGATGGCAAATGAGAAATGTAATTAATGGAATAATTTATTTTGCAAAAGTGTGCAAATTGAGAATGTTTGGTGTTGGGGAATAATGTGATAAAAGCACATATTGGCAGGAGGATGGACTAGATGACCTAATAGATCTTTTCTATTTAGATCTTTTCTGATTCTATGACATAAAGAAATGTGTATATATTAAGAATGGACATACAACCATGTCTGTATTTAGTTCTACTGCTCTGGCTTTTTGTTTTAATGATCATTGCTCAGGACAATTAAGGCTGTTTGAGAGGAGGAATGAAAAGGTCAAATTCTCTTAAAGACGTATTTGAAACCTGTCATTTTTTGCCTCTTGCTCGGTGATCAGGAAATTAACTCTTTTTGTGAGCTTGCCATCTGAGCACAGTCTCACTTGATAACAAAAAAAAAATATTGCTCTCTGTGTATTGATTTCAAAAGGAATGGTAAATTCAGTTGATGGATTCACAGAGACATGAAATAAAGCTATTCCCATTTGTTTTCCTGAGATTGCAAGTAGATCCTATGTGATCATGCTTGATCTTCATTGTGAGGACAAGGAAGAGTAAAAAAAAACAACAAAAAACAAAAAAAAAACCTATCCAAAAAAATTAGGAAGAAAAGGGGAAAAAAATTGAAAGAAATGAGAGAGGGGCACAAGAAAGCAAATACTACTTTCTGGTTGAAGGAACACTGCCAAAGGACAATAATACATATTCTAAATTTAGGATTTGTTTTTAAAAACTTTCCAAAACTTAACATGACTAGAAAAGTTGTCATGATTTTTTCTGTAACTGACTTTGTCTTTCCCTGTAATGTTGCAAATAGAAAATAGTCACATTGTTGTAGCACAGGAGAGTCAAAACTGAAACGGATTATAAATCAGTTGCCTCAATGGGGCTACACTAATTTGCATCTTCCAAAGATCTGGCTCTATATTTATAGTTTGTTTTCAGTACCTCAGCTGAATGAAATGCATAAAGAAAAAATAAACAGCCTAAATGTTGAGAAATAAACTACATTTTTATAAACTTCAGTGATCTAGTTGCTAGGTTAAAATATGTATATGATTTAAACTGGACAAAGCTAGGCCCTGGGATCATATGATTGAAACTGATGTAGCTATTCCATCCAAAAGAAACAGATTATCTTTCTCTATTTACAAGGTAGTTCAACTGAATTTGAAATCTCAGCAGCAATGGTAACAATGGAGTATAATTAGATGGGAAAAAATCAAAACAAAACAGGAAACAAGCTCAATATGAGGTAAATCTTTCAACCAATGAGTTCTTTTTGATAGTAGAATAGTCTCCAAAGGAAAGAGTTAGAACCACTTTGCTTGAAAGATTTAAAAACCACACTAGAAAAAGGGAGATATACTGTTGTGACGGGACTGGAGTCATTGCTCAAGAATTTATAATCTTGGTGTTTGTGAATCCAAATTATTTAACTGGACAACATCATCCTTTGGGTCAAATGATGTCCTGAGCTAGCGATGAAGCCATCTGGGGCCATAATCTGTTATTAAGCATTCATTCTTGTTAAAGATGTGTGAGGGGTGGTGCTAGGTGTAGAGATGAGGTGGGGGAGATGTCAGGATAAGTGTAGTTTCTTTAAAATTATAGCAGGAAGCTAGGCAGAATAGTATGGGGAAAGGGTTTAGGCAGAACCTATGCAATTAGTAAAGAGAAAAAGAGCAGCTGTTGGGATAATACTGGTTTAATTTATTTTTTTCTGAACAAAACTAGTTGATTTTTTTTTTACTTTTTGACAAATTCAAAATGAAAATGTTCAAAACAAAAACTTGTTTTAATTTTTTGTTTTTGTTTTACCAGTCTCCTCTGAGGTAGGTATAAAAGAGGAGAGGGATAAGCATAAAAACAGAAAATAAAAATTATCCCATTAGTACAAACTAAAGAATTAAAAAAACCCTGAAAATTGTGATAGTGAAATGTTATTTTGATTTTTTTCCAACAAAAATATCAAACTTTTGAGAAAAAATATTTTCAGTTAAACCTTGTTTATTAAAAAAAAAAACCTACTGTCTTGTTATCCTAATAAAGTCTTCAGTAAAGTATTAGAAAAGATGAATTTGTGATCCCTTACTATTGTCAAATGATAAAAATGCAACCCTGTCCATAAAAACAAATTGTTAGAAACATGATAAAATAGATATTTTTGTCTTGTAAAATTAGAAAATCATTTCCTTAAACATAATTGGGGAAATTTTCATTAAATACATACTAGTATTTATTATGCTCAATGAACAAATTAACATGTTTCTTGTAATAATTTAAAAATTATCCCCCCCCCCACACACACAAGATAAGCTATACAAAAGATTGTTTGTTTGTTTGTTTTTAAATAAGGATGACAAATATGGAAAGCTGGATAGTTGTTCATTCCATTTTCCTGTACAGGATAGAATTGTATCAATTATGGGGCAAAGAAGGAGAAACTGAAGATCAGTGCAATCATTGTGGAAGCCTAGCTCTCACTAAATATCATTAACTACACAGTCTTGATTGAGAAAGATTACTAGAGATTTGCAGCTGATTGCATTCCAGGAGACACATGGTTATTTAAGGCTATAGTTATTTTGCTCCAGGGATTTTTTGACATGGGCTATGTACTCAGAAGTAAGACATCTGTGCAAAATATTTTCCATGGAAAACAAAGTCAGTGGGTTTCGCATTTCATTTTTAATAAAACAACTCTTCACTTTTATCTATGTTTTAAGGAACCCTTCTCTCACATATGAGAGTGAAGACATGAGAGTCAAAAAGTTAAATTCCACTTGTAAGATACTTCTGTGGGATAATCAGAAGCTGAAGTAGCAGAAAAAACAGGAGCAACAAGCCATATAGCTTTCATCTCCAAAAAGTCAATAATATCATTCCTCAGGAAGAAGCCTATCAATATCAATCCTGTGAATATTGCCTATTACTTTGTAATATATGCATCAGCATGTAAGCATTAAGTGCATTTTTATTACTTCCTCATTTTGGGGAGAGCAGTAGACAGAGCGGGCCTTATGGGTGGGCAATGTGGACAACCTCCCAGGGCGTGATGGTCAGAGCTGCTGTCAGAGCTCAATTTGTTCTGAGGCTCACTAGAACTGAGCCATGGAAACTCTAGGTTTGGTAGTTCATAGCTCCGGCACCTGTGGGTTCCTGGCCAGCAGCCACCGCTCTCCAGACACCAGGATCAACCAGCAAGGGTGTGAAAGGGGGCTCGGGGCAATGGTGTGGGGAGGAGGCAGCAGGATCTGAGGGTGGGGAGCTCAGGAAGGCAGCACAGGCAAGAGTGATAGGTGGGGAGCCCAAGACAGCAGCAGATGCCGAGGGGGGATGGGTGAGAGGCCAGCGGAGAGGCTGGTTCAAATCCCCCCTTGAATGGCTGAGAAGCAGTTTCAAGAGGGCTCTTCTGCACCACGGCTGCGGGTGCTTGCATTTGGTGCATAGAGTTGAAGGGCTCCGACTGTCTTGCCTCTTGAAGTTGTTCTGCCTCATTTAAATATTCTTTCTGCCAGGTCAAGAGTCAAAATCATTCTGTATTCTGATGGGTAGGATAGGTACTTGGATACTAGGGTACTTGCTTGGGTTGTTGGAGAGTCTGGTACAAAACCCCAGGCTACTCATTCAGCAGCAGTTTGCACAGGATTTCCCACCTCCTGGATGATTACTCTTTGGAGTGGGACATCCTTGTCCAAACCTCCTCTCACTGGAGGCCATTGTCTTTTTTGGACTGGGAGAGGATGTGGACAGGGATTGCCCACTCTCCATGGGCACTCTCAGTTCACACTCCTTCCAGAGAAGGGGGGGTGACCTGGGGTCTCCCACAGCCTCAATGTGTATCCTACACACTAGGGGGATGGGAATAAAATAGTGATTGGGGTCTTTTCTGTGCCCCACCACCACCACAAATTACTAGTTAATTAAAAAAGCAAGACTCACTCCAGATAGCCCACAGTTCAGCAATAAACTCCTATACCTCATATCCCCTCTACTGTGGCAGAGAAATGGGATTTGAACCAGGGTCACTCAGACCCCAGGGGGCATCCCATAACCCTCATACCATAGAGGGACTTAGACCTGGTCTACACTAGTCTGTTATTTCAGAATTAGCCGAGTTAATTCCGAAAAAAAAAGATTCCGTCTACATGACCAAACCGACTTTTTCAATTTAAAGGGATCTTTAAATCGATTTCTGTAATCCACCTCGACAAGTGGAGTCGCACTTAAATCGAGATCGCAATCCTGGCTTAAAGGTATTGTGGAAGCAATTCAACATTATTGGCCTCCGGGAGCTATTATTGGCCTCCGGGAGCTCCCTTGTGACCACTCTGGAAGATACTCTCAACTTCGATGCACTAGCCAGGTAGGCAGGAAAATCCCCAGGAACTTTTGAATTTCACTTCCTGTTTGGTCGCCATCAACACAGATGACTGTCAGCACAGTCCATCATCACAGGCGACCATGCAGAGTCCACCATCACAAGAGATCACGCAGTCCCAGATTCACAGATGAGCTCCAGCATGGTCCAAACCGGCGGTACTGGATCTCATCGCATGTTGGGGAGATGAGTCTGTTATGGCAGAACTACGTTACAAAAAAAAGGAACTCAAATACGTGCGCTAAAGTCTCCAGGGCCATGAGGGAAAGAGGCAACTCTAGGGACATAGAGCAGTGTTGTACAAAAATCAAGGAGCTCAGGCAAGCATACCAAAAAGCCAGAGAGGAAAATGGACACTCTGGGTCACAGCCCAATGCATTCCGCTTCTACCGTGAGCTCCATGCAATTATAGGGGGGTGATGCCACCACTACCCCACCACTGTCCATGGATACCTGCAAGGGGGGCATTGCACGGAGCGAGGAGGAAGAGTCATTGGAGGATGAAGAGGAGGAGGAGGAAGAGGAGAGCACACAGGCGGCAAGTGCGGAATCCAGTTTCCCCCCTAGCGAGAAACTATGCTCAACATGCAGCCAATAGCCTCCCCCTAATAGCCTGATTGGAGCCACACGGTGAGGAGGCAAGGGGGAAACCCAGCCACACTGGGCTCTTTGTGTATAGTTTAAAGGGCTCTTCCCTTCTCAGAGCCTCATCAGAGCCATGCAGTGGGTGCAGGTGACGGGGGGGGCAGGTGTTGGGGGTTGTGTGAAATGATCATCCCAGAGATCCCGCAGGCCCTCCTTTAGGGCAAACCCACCAGGCATTGCTTGCTATGGCAAAGGAGTCCCAGTAGTCTGAAAACATTGAAATGAAGGTAGAAGAAGCCCCCATGTGCCCCTAGGCTGCCTGCAAGCTGAATTCTGTTGCCCAGCTATGTGTGATGGCTTACTCATACCAAAGTGTCCCCTTTGTTCTCTGAAATGTATATTTTAAAATACTACCCTCTCTTTTTCTCCTCCCGCAGGTGCAAATGTTTCAACATGGCCCCTATCTACTCCATCCCAGAGGCTGGTCCTGAAGGTGGAAGGTGGAAAAAACGAACTCGGGAAGATATGTTTTCTGAGCTCATGCAGTCCTCCCGTACTGATAGGGCCCAGCTGAACGCGTGGAGGCAAACAATTGTGGAGTCCCATAAAGCATTACAGGAACATGAAGAGAGGAGGGACGCGTGTGATGACAGCAGGCAGGATGCTATGGTCAAGCTCATGGGGGAGCAAACTGACATGCTCTGCTGTATGGTGGATCTAATGCGGGAAAGGCAGCAAGACCACAGATTGCCGCTGCAGCCCCTGTATAATCAACCTCCCTTCTTGCCAAGTTCCATAGCCTCCTCACACAGACGCCCAAGAACACGAGGGGCGGGAGGCTATGGGGACCCACACACACAACCCCAGAGGATCACTCAAGCAGCAGAAAGCTGGCATATGCAAACTTTTGATTTGGTTTCTTGACTTGTCCTTCCCTCCTCCTCCACACACCTAAGTCCCCCCTACCCCAGTCTGCCTTCTGATTTCTCTCAATGTGTTGTGCAACAAATAATACAAAACAGTTTTAAAACAATTTAGACTTTATTTCCTTTCATATATATAGGAGGTGGGTAACTTCAAAAGAACAAACACAATTGTCACACCGTAGCATGGCCAGTCATGGAACTGGCTTTCAAAGTTTCTCTGATGCACAGCGTGACCTGCTGCGCTCTTCTAATTGCCCTGTTGTCTGGCTGTGCGAAACTGGCAGCCAGGCGAGTTGCCTCAACCTCCCACCTCACCATAAATGTCTCCCCCTTACTCTCACAGAGATTGTGGAGCACAAATAAGCAGCAAATACAATTGAAATATTGGTTGTGCTGAAATCTAACCGAGTCAGTAAGCTGCGCCAGCACACTTTCAAATGTCCAAAAGCACATTCTACCTCCATTCTGCACTTGCTCAGCCTATTGTTGAACTGCGCCTTACTACTGTCCAGGGTGCCTGTGTACGGCTTCATGAGCCATGGCATTAAGGGGTAGGCTGGGTCCCCGAGGATAACTATAGGCATTTCAACATCCCCAACAGTAATTTTCTGGTCTGAGAAGTAAGTCTCTTCCTGCAGCTGTTCAACCAGACCAGAGTTCCTGAAGATGCAAGCATCATGCACCTTTCCCAGCCATCCCACTTTGAAGTCGTTGAAATGTCCCTTGTTATCCACCAGTGCTTGCAGCACCATGGAAAAGTACCCCTTGTGGTTTATGTACTGGCCGCCCCCGTGTGCCGGGGCCAAGATAGGGATATGCGTTCTGTCTATTGCCTGCCGCAGTTAGGGAACCCCAGTGCATTAAAGCCATCCACAATGGTTTGCACATTTCCCAGAGTCACTACCCTTGATAGCAGCTGGTCAATGATTGTGTTGGCTACTTGCTGCACTGTAGCCCCCACAGTAGATTTGCCCACTCCAAACTGATTCCCGACTGACTGGTAGCTGTCAGGTATTGCAAGCTTCCATAGTGCTATGGCCATTCACTTCTCAGCTGTGAGGTCTGCTCTCATCTTGGTGTCTTTGCACTTCAGGGCAGAGGACAGCAAGTCACAAGTTCCATGAAAGTGGCCCTACACATACAAAAGTTTCGCAGCCACTGGGAATCATCCCAGACCTGCACCTCTATGCGGTCCCACCAGTCTGCGCTTGTTTCCCAGGCCCAGAATCAGCATTCCATGGCATGAACCAGGCCCAATGCCACCATGATCTCCCAATCACCACATGCCATGCTTCTAGGAATGTCTGTGTCCATGTCAAATAAATTTTGTACTGTAGATGCGCCCTTAGAGGGAAACTTTGGCCCAGTTAACATGTAGTTAAAGTAGAACAACTTCAACAGAAAAGCCTGAGGGAATGCCCACAGCAGAATAGCTCCCAATCCAGTATTTAGGTCATTCATTTGTGAGGTAAGCGTGTAAGGTTCAACTCCCATGTCAGCAAACAGAAAGGGAATTTGAATCACAAAGCCCTAATTTTTAAACCAAGCTCCCAAACCACTGCACTACCAAAAGATTTGCAGGTTGGCAGTGGCCCAATTATTATTTAGTGATAGTGGACCAGCTTTAATAGGAAAGACTGAGGGTGCCCCACATCAGAACACCTAGTCCATCAGGTAGGACATTCGCTCAAGAAGAGGGAGATGCTCTTTAAGTCCTTCCTCAGCAATCTGAGGGAAAGGTGAACCAGCCTCACGCACATGCTGTGTGGGCACCCAAACAGTTGGACTACAGAGGGATTCTTGGCTAACCATGGGCCCAATTACTATTTAATGAAAATGACATGGGCTTAAGACACTGCAAACAGCAACCCACATCAGTCTATCCCATAAATCAGTGACTGGGGGTACTCACTTGAGAAAATGCAGATTCCTCCTGTTCAAATCCCTTCTGATCAGGCTCAGAGGAGAGGAGGAAATTAATTAATCCACTTTCTACACTTAGTGGTTTCCACAGCTAGGGAGTCCTCAGGTGACTCCTCTATTTCATGTGAGATTGTTAAAAACCTGCCTAATGTTCCCACAAAACTGCCAAGGGATGAGGAAGAGGGCTCCTGTGTACACTTTTGTGGCAAAGACAGACTATTTTGTACTATGTTTATCAAGACTATGTATGCCTCAGTTTCCCTTTTAGGCTCCATTGTTACTTGGTGAGTGGAAAAGGCCTGTTGCTCTTGGGGAAGGCTAATACATAAGTGTGAATGACACCTAGCTGTCCGGGACTAAGTGGATCATTGGACAAAGAGGGGCTGGTGTACACACCCCCTACACACACCATAAATGGTGCCTCAGAAGACCATGGCTACGCCAATGGCTGCACATTGACACCTAGTAACCAACGACTCAGAGGGGCAGGTACTGCCCCATTGGGCCTTAAGGAGCCTGAATATCATTTCCTCAGCTTGAGAAGAAAGAGGGGCGGGGGTGATAAGGAGGTGGATGATAAGAGCTAGCAGCTGGAGCTCAACAAAGGAAGTAAAATGGAGAAGACAGACAGAGCTTGAACCAAGGGGTTGATTACAGCTTGGCTGGGCTCTGGGTTAACCAGGCTGGGTTGTGCTTTAACATTCAGTTCTCTATACTGCCATCAGGACTTCCTAGGAGGTGGGCCAGTTGATAAATAAAGTTGACTGCACAATGCTGTGGGAGTGTCAATGCAAATACTTGGTGAGGCACATTATTCCTTGAAGAGCATTCACAACTCTATCAGCGCTCTGTCTCGAGCAGACTCACTGAACAGAGGTCAAGGTGGGAGGCAGACATGATGCGGGCCCAGAGGTGCAGTATAAGCCATGTGGCTTACCCTGGCAGGTGAGCAAGTCAGGACAGCGGTAGATTAAGATTTATTGGGACCCTGAGCACAAAGAACATGTGGGCTCCCCGACATACTTCCTGCCACAGGGCCCCGCTCCCGGCGCCTCCCCTTCCCCCAAAGCTGAGCCACCTGACCTGGCCAGAAGCTGGGCCATGTTAAGAGCTGCACAGGGAGTCTGGGCTGCTGAGGGGAGCCCTGGACCCTCCACCCGGGGGGTACGGTGCAGCCGGGGGGTAAGGTCATGGGCTAGGGTGACCATATATCTCAACTTTATAGAGACAGTTCTGATATTTGGGCCCATTTTTCTTAAATGGGCTCCTATTACCCCCTCCCCTCCATCCCATCCCAATTTTTCACACACGCTTTCTGGTCACCTTAACACAGGCTGCTGTCAGGCACACTGCCCCCAGGGCAGGCACTGGGCTTGGGACTCCCTACAGTTGCCCAGGCTCCCTAGGCTTCTCTTACTACAGCATAGGGCAGTGGTCCTCAAACTGTGGGGGTGCGCTGCCATAGAGGGGCACAGAGAAATGCTCGGGGGATGCACAGGGTCCCAGTCTCCCATGTGGGGTTGGAACACCAGCCAGCTCTGATGTGCCCCCTGCTTTGGCCCAACCACAGCCACCCACAGGCCCCCGGCTCTACTGCCGACCATAGCTTCCACTCCCATCTCCAGCCCCAACTCCCGGGGTGGGTGGGGGCCAAGCGTAATTGGGACAAATGCCCAGGTTTGTGAAAAAGGGGCTTGGGGATGAGGATGAGTGGTGAGACTCGGGCTAACCCAGCATAGGTGAGGAGGGGAACTTGGGTGAGTGGCTTGGGCCAGCTCTGCGCAGGGTGAGATAGAGACTTGAGCCAGTACCACATGGGAGGGAGGACCAGATCCATGAAAAGGGGCAGGTGGGGGGGGGCGGGGGGAGAGAAGGAGAAGGGAGAGGGACTCGGGTCACCTGTGTGCAGGGAGGAAGAGAGAGGGGCTCAGGCCAGCACTGTGCAGGTCAGGGGGAGAGGAGGGCAAGGGCCAGCTCTATGTGGGGAGGGAGAGAGGGTCAGGCAGGGTGTGTGGGTGGGGGTTGGATGAGGTGTGGGGGGGGGCCTTCAAGCCCAGCTCCATATCAGGCTCAGGCGATCTGCTTGCCTAACACCACACAGGAGAGAGCAGGGTGGGGGGGCGGTGTACACTCCCTCCCACAGCTCCCTCTTCCAGCCTGGCCAGGGGGCAGTGCTTCAGGGAGAGGAGGGAGGGCGAGTGGGTGTGGGAGCATTGGGGCAGGCACAGCTCAGGCACTGTTTTGGGCAGCAGACATCAAAGGCAGCAGCCTGGCACATCTCCCCTGACCTCTTGTACCTGCTGCAATGGGGGGAGGTGCCCCCTCACACTTGCCTCTTGAAACTGCTGCATTTGACATAACTATTCTTTAGGTTAGCAAGCAAGTGAGGCTCCTTTTCTAGGTCAGTGGTTCAACTATGCCCATAGGATGTGGGCAATGCTGCCCTGTACCCCTTAAGAAAGCAGTATTTCCTGCACCCTGGCTGTGCATCCAAACTTTGGGCTGGTGTAATGAGGCTGTGTAAAGTGAAACTGTTCCACTTGACCTAACTATTCTTTGGGTCAGCCTCAGGGTAAGCTTTCCTCTACTTGCTGTTGGTTAAGCTCCAATGCTGGTGAAATGGTGGCTTAGCCACTGACAGAGCTGGCTTTAGGGAGTGCGGGGCCCAATTTAAACATTTTGGGTGAGGCCTCAGAAAGGATGACCGAAAAAAAAAAAGACCATGTTAAAAAAAGTCTTTATTTCTTAACAACCGGTTCCCTATAAAAAGTTCTGATTTAATGGATTTGCCACAGTATGTATTTTTTGTACCAATAGGGTTACCATACGTCCGGATGGAGATTTAAGAACCAAAAAGCCTGACATATCCAGGAAAATACAGATGTTTGTTAACCCTACCTAAAGTTTGTTTTTTAAAAAGATTGGCCTGAACTAGAAATGAGCTCCATTTCACATGTGTGGGTCTCTACCACTCCCTGGGGGTATGCTAGGGTGACCAGATGTCCCGATTTTATAGGGGCAGTCCTGATTTTTGGGTCTTTTTCTTATATAGGATCCTATTACCCCCCATCCCCTGTTCCAATTTTTCACACTTTCTGTCTGATCACCGTAGGGTGTGCGGTCCCAGCTGCTCTCTGCCCCCCCTCATTGAAGCAGGTGTGCAGCGTTACTGCCCTCGGAACTGCAAGGCACCAGTGGATATGGGGCTGGATGAAGGCAGGGCAGGGGCTGACTGGAGGTAGGGTCTGGCGGCATGCAGGGCAAAGGGTACGGGGCTGGCTGGAGATAGGGAGGTGTAGGGTAGGCTGGCTGGCTTCGAGCAGGGTCAAAGCGGGGTGTGGCATGGGTTGGCAGGGCAGGAGACAGAAGAGTGCTGGACAGGTTGGCTTCAGGCGGTGGGGGCGTGGCAGGGGTTGGCTGGAGACAGGTCAGGGGTGCGGGGCTGGTGCGGGCAGCAGGTGCAGGGCTGATGTGGGCAGGGCTGGTGCAGGAAGGGCAGAGGGTGCAGGGTTGGCTGGATATAGGGGCTGTTGTGGGCAGGGCAGGTGGGTACAGGGCTGGAGGCAGGGCAGGGGGTGCAGGGGCTGGCTGGAGATTGGGCAGGGGGTGCGGGGCTGGCTGTGGGTAGGGGGTGTGGGGCTGGCTGCAGGCAGGGCAGGGGGTGCGGGGCTGGTGCAGGCAGGGGGTGCGAGTACAGGGGGTACAGCACATCCTGTATGGTGAGTGCCCCCTCCTCTTCCCTCCCCCATCGGGATAGCAGCAGCAGCCTGGGGCTTGGGGGGCTATTTAAAGGTCTCAGGGCTCCCCTGCTTCCACCGCCCGGCCCTGTAAATAGCAGAGGGAGCCCTGGGGAAGCGGAGGGGCTCTGGTGGCAATTTAAAGGGCCTGGGGCGCCAGTCCCTGCTGAGAGTCCCAGACCCTTTAAATTGTCACTTCGGGAAGCTGGGCCACCCCGGTACGGCGCACTGGCTCTTGCCAATACGCCGTACTGGGGCTTGGGCGAGGGGCCCTCTTAGGGGTGGCGCCTGATTCAGGGGAATTGGTTGAATTGACCTAAAGCTGGCCCTGGCCACTGGGCCCATGCCCAGAGGCTCTGGCCAATTGGGGGTGGGAGGAGGCAGAAAAATGGGCAGCCTGATGTTCAGACCTGCTCCACTCACCCCGTGCTTCTACTGGGGTCAGGACGCAGGGGCTTGCCGTGCTCCACCCACCCACCTAGCACTCCTGCCAAGATGCCCCCGTGCCCCAAACCCGCTTCCTAGAAGTGTCAGGCGAGGTGGCTGAGCTAGGCAAATCCCTGCACTGTAAGCCAGCTGCCCAGCAGGAGTGCTGGGTGGGAGATGCTGGTGGGGGCAAGATCCTGCATCCCAACTCTATTTCCCCAGCAGGAGCACATGCAGATGGACAGAGTGGGGAGGGGACCAGGGCCCCACAAACCCCTAATCGGCCTCTGGCTGGATGTGTAGGAGTTGCTGGTTCAACTCCTCTTGGTCTGTGCTTTGGAAAGGGACATCCTGAGGCACTAGAGTGTATCCTGGTCTTTTGGCTATAGTGCGGCAGAGGTTCCTTGACACTCTACTTAAGTTAACTGTGTTTTATACCATATGCAGGCCTGGCTCCCCCTACAGCCTTGTGGTTGAGCTTAAAGCCTGGTATGTGGGAGAGGCTGGTTTGCATTCCCCCGCCCCCACCACCCTTTGACCTTCTGGCAAGCAGTGTAAAGAGTGCTATTCTGCAGACCAAATGTAAGCCTTTATGTTTAGTGCATAGCATGGAGGGGCTTCCACTTGAAGCTGTTCCACCTGACAATTATTCTTTTGGCTAAGTTGAGTCAGAGTCATGCTGTACTCTGGTGGTTAGGGTACACAGTTGGGTTCTTGGAGATCCTTGTTCACATAACCAGTCTGCATTGTTCAATGGTGGTTTATACAGGGATTTCTGATGACTACCCTTTGGGCTGGGACATCTTTGGCCAAACCATCTCTCTTTCTCAAGCAGCCATTGTCTTCTTGGGCTAGAGAAGGGATTTGGACAGGAATTGCTCCCCTCTGGCTCTCCATGAGTGCGCTCAGTTCACACCCAGGTCAGAGAAGGGGGCTGGGGGTGACCTGAGGTATCCTACAGCCTGGGGGCATAGCCTAGGCACTGGGGGGGACAAAAGAATGACTGTGGTCTTTTGTGTGAGTCCAATTACTAGTGAATTAAGACAGCAAAACTCACTCCAAATAGTCTACACTTCAGTGACAAGCCCTTGTAACTCAAGCACTAGTTCCTTTCTACACCGGCAGATGGAGGATTTGAATCAGGATCACTCACACCCCAGAGGAGTCCTATAATCCTGATACCACAGAAGAACTTGCAGGTAGGCTTTATCCCAGCTAACATGTAGTTAAAGTGGAACAACTTCAACAGAAAAGACTGAGGGAGCTCCAATGTCAGAGTGTCTCTGTGATGTTGCACTCCATATGATTTTATGAAAATATGCTAATGAGTGTGAATATAATGTAACTGGAATATGCGTCATGCAAAAGGTCTCTTGTAAGGTATCATTACAAAGCTTAGCATCTACTGAGTGTGGTCATCTTATTTGTATAAATCTATCATTCTTGTATCTGAAACTAGAAATATGAAATATAACGCTGAGGTCCCATTGTAATTATGCAACATGTGAGCAATTAATGGTGGTTATGGAATCTTGATGGCTCCCATCAACTATGCCAATTGGGAGTAAATGGCTCTATTTACTTGCAAGCCTTCCTGTGAGTCAGTCCAGGAAGAGTGAAGTTTTAGGGGGTTCACAGGACATGTGACCATGTTACCTGGTACTGGAATCCATCTTAAACCTGGTGCTTTTCCATTTAGAAGGAGGGGTTGGGACCTAGCAAGCCAAAAGAGTCCCGCCTTGTGCCAAAGCTATATAAGGGGGGAGTGGAACAGAACAAAGGAGATGCCAGTCATGAGAAATCCCCTATTTACCACCTGAGCTGGATCTAACAAGAACTGTACCAGGGAAAGGATTGGGCCCAGACTAGGCAGGAGTCCAGTCTGTGAAAGAAGCTTATCGGAACATCTCGGAGGGTGAAATTTTATCTGTAATCAGTTTCTGAATGTATTAGGCTTAGACTTGCGTGTTTTGTTTTATTTTGCTTGGTAACTTACCTTGTTCTGATTGTTATTACTTGGAACCACTTAATCCTACTTTTTATACTTAATAAAATCACTTTTGCTTATTAATTAACCCAGATTATGTAAGTAATACCTAAGGGAGCAAACAACTGTGCATCTCTCTCTATCAGTGTTATAGAGGGCAGACAATTTATGAATTTACCCTGTATAAGCTTTATACAGAGTAAAATAAACCAGCTTCAAGAGGAAAGACTGAGGGAACTCCCACATCAGAATAGTTCCCAATCCACGCTTAAGTCATTCTCTTGAGAGGTGAGAGAGTACAGTTCAAATCTGGTGTCAGCAAACAAAGGGGATTTGAACCAGCAACTCTTCCTGTTTTAGGTAAGTATACAAACCACTAGTTTGGGTCCAAGGTTGGGAATGACTAACAGTAGCACAATTTCTCTTAATGAAGGTAGATTAGTTTCAACAGGCACATCAGGGGTCCCACACATTAGGATAGTTCCCAGCCCATCACTTAGGCCATTCTCTTGAGGGCTAAGAGATCAAGGATCAAATCTGCTTAGCAAGAACAAAAGGAATTTGAACCAGAACCATCCCTGACCTAGGGAGTACACAAAGCACTCAACAACCAGGGATGCTTGCTTTGCTTTCTGACTCTTTGGCCCAATGACTATGGAATGAAAGTAGAACAGCTCCAACAAAAAAGGCCAAGGGAGTTTTCCCCACATCAGAATACCTCCTAATCCAGCAATTAGGCCATTCACTTGAGAAGAGGAAGACAGCTCTTTAAGTTCCTCCTAAGCAAACAAAAGGGGGAGTTCAATTAGTCTCAGCCACATGCTTAGTAAGTACCCAAACCACTGGACTATGGTGGTATTCTTGGGTAGCTAGTGGCCCAATCACCAATTACGCATTCAGCTCTGTGAATACAGCACTGGATGTGTGGAAGCCAACTTGCTCTCACCTGCTGTCCATGGGTGGTGGGTGAAGCTGCTGCTTGGGGAGGCTAGCTCCCCAGCCCACCAGTGGCCCCGCCCATACTCCACCCCCGCTCTGCCCCATGCCCCGCCCTCTCCCCACTATCTCCCTCCTCTCTTCCCTCCCACTGCCTGATCACCCGCTTCCAACCAAATCCTTGAACCCAAATGAAACAAAGGACATTTGAAAAAAAACACACTTCTGCAATTTCTTTCTAAAGAAAATGGAGCATGTTTTCCACTGCATGCCAGTAGGTGAAGACTGAGCATGCAGAAGGTACCTAATTAAAAGCATTAAATTTGGGAATAAAAATGTCAGGCATAGGTTTTTTGATGTACCCTGAAGTTTGTGAGAGATTTATTTGCAAACACTTTGTAGAAAGGGCAAGTCAGCTGTCCTGCTGAATACAAGATTAAATATTATGGAATACATGATGCTGTTCTTCTCTGTTTTACATTTTCTTAATCAATATTTCTAAGCTGATTTTATATTTTAAACATACTCTTAAGCCTTCATAAAGTAATCATTCCAGATTGCTACATATTTAACTCACTGAAACAAAAACATTTTTAAAATAATTTGTCACAGAGGTTTAGTGTGTTCATAACAATGTTCGTTGATTTTAGAAAAAGGGAACACTAATTTACTTTGTGTGATTTCCATAACAATAGACATGTTTATGATATTCCACCAACTTTAAAAAATATGTTTCCAAAGATTTTAGGCATAAGAAAGGATTTTATAGCTTTATTAAGGTACAGGTTCTGCTAGATTCAACAAGCAAGACTGAGGGAAAGGACAGCTCAGTGGTTTGAGCACTGGTCTGCTTAAACCCAGGGTTGTGAGCTCAATCCTTGAGGGGGATGATTTGGGGCAAAAATCTGTCTGGGGATTGGTCCTGCTTTGAGCATGGGGTTGGACTAGATAACCTCCTGAAGTCTCTTCCAACTCTGATATTCTATGATTCTCTTAAAACTTCTTCTGACTATTTGATCAACTAAAGAAAGGGAAATTTGTCTGTCCAGCTATCTAGCAGGAAAGGGGTGCTGTCCCTTTAAGGGCCCCCTTCAACAGGGTAGTGAAGGGAGAAAGGGATGGGCAGGAAGAGTTTGGAAGCAAAATTTTTTGTACTATAGTAATTAAAATTAAAATGTGTATTTTAGATAAGGGTGGTCCTTTGAAGGATTTATTTAAAAAGCTATATGGCTGAAGATCCAAGCATTTAAGGCGAAAGATGAATACTGAAATTGTGCATCTTAAAATCTATGCAAGATTTTTTAGAGATGTGATTTTATAAGTTTCAGCAACACCTGGATCCATTGGTCTTCAGCTGTCATTACGGCTGCGCTGATTACAACACATCCACCATTCTTCTCGCACTCTTGCCTTTCTTCTGCACATTTGTCCAAGATGTTTAACAATGTCATCTTCCCATCTTCTTGAAGGCCGACCAGTTGGTCTTTTCTGCTCTCGTGGGTCCACTCAGCAATGATTGCAGTCCACATATTGTCCGTGAGCCGTGTTGTGTGGCCCGCCGATTGCATCTTGTTTTATCTGCTTCCCATGTCACTATCTTTCACACCGCTGCATTCTCTGATCATGTCATTTGGGATCTGGTCCAAAAGGGAAATTCCCGATATAGCGCATTCCATTGCCCTTTCAGCTACCAACAGCCGCTGCTCTTCTCTCTTCGTCAGTGCCCACGTTTCACTGCCAGCACTGTTGAATTGAAGATATTTGTACATGTGGTCTTGTCGATTTTTCCTTTGAGGATGTCCTTGATGGAAATAAATGCACACCATCCTCCCCAAATCCTTTGCGAGAGTTCTCCATTCAGATCTTGGAGCATATTAACTTCTTGGCCTAAATATATGTACTGTTCCACTTCTTCGATTTCTTCTTCTGTTACCAGTATTTGGCTTTTTGTAAGACATCTGATCGTATGTATTTTGTTTTGCAGTGGTTCATTTTCAGGCTGACCTGACTGCTTTTCTTGTCAAGTCTTCCTAGCATGCTCTGCGGTTGGTTGGTGCTTTCGGCAATTAGTACACTGTCATCCATGAATCTGAGATGAGATAATCGTTCTCTGTTTATATTAACACCACTCCTCCAATTGATCAGGAACACACTAATGAAATATTTTTAAAGCAAATTTTCAACTAAGGGCCTGTAGACTAACATGTTCTGAGTAAATATTACAGTAATGCACAACTGTTTTTATCAGTAAATTCAGAAACTGACAGTATATACTTAGGGGTTGGCAAATGCCTGTTAAATGGCTTCATTACCACTTGAATGGCTCTTTAAAAGTTGCAATGTTGTGCTAATAGGTCTGGAAGGCTTTTTCACTTTTACATTATAATCCCCTCTGGAGGAAGACTCACCATGCTGCAGCAGCTAGCTGTGGGAGCCTGCAGGAAGAGTCAGAACAGGGATAGGAAGCGGCCGGAGGTGGACAATAAGACCCAGGGGTGCCCGAAATTTTTGGGTGCCCTAAGCAGCCAGGTATGCTGCTTATGCTTAAGGACGGCCCTGCCAATTATTATTTAAAGAAAGTGGCACAGGCTCAAGAAGCTGCAAATAGGAACCCCCATCTATATCCCATAGGTCAGCATGTGGGGCACTTCAGAGAACACACCACAAAACAGTCAATCTTTTGTGACTAAGTGGGATTATTATGTAATATGTTTATGAGATGTGCACCTCATGTGCACCTCAGTTTCTCCTGTTCTTCATGGTCACCTAGTGGGTGGGAAAAGGATGGTTGCTCTTAGAGCAGGTTAAGATACAGGTGCAAATGACACCTAGCTGTCTGGGATTAAATGGGTCATTGGAAAAGAAGGGGCATGGGCCTTAGGTCCTCATATCAATGGTGCATCTGAGATAACAATGGCAAAGCCAATTGTCCAGACATTGACACCTAGCAACCAACAACCCAGAGAGACATGGACTTCCCTACCTATGCTTAAGGAGCCTGAACAGCATTTCCCCAGCTCGAGAAGAAAGGACTGGGGCGGTGGGTGATAAGAGCTGGCTGCTGGAAGGAGATTCAACTCTCACCTGGAGTCTGAAATCAAAGGCAGTAAAATGGAGGGAGACAGATAGAACTTGAACCAAGGGCTTAACTACAGCATGGCCAAGCTCTGAGTTAACCAGAATGAGCCATGCTTTAACCTTCAGCTCTCTGTACTGCCCTCGGGGCTTCCTATGCGATGTTCCAGTTGGTTAATACAGGGTATGGCTACACTTGGAGATGTGCAGCGCTGGGAGTTACAGCTGTGTTCGTACAGCTGTGTAGGGAAAGCGCTGCAGTGTGGCCACACTGACAGCTACCAGCGCTGCAGTGTGGCCACATTTGCAGCATTTGCAATGCTGTTGGGAGTGGTGCATTGTGGGCAGCTATCCCAGCATTCAAGTGGCTGCAACGTGCTTTTCAAAAGAGAGGGGTGGGGTGGAGTGTGACAGGGAGCGTGGGGGAGACAGAGAGAGTGGATTTTTGGAGCTGACACTGTTCTCAGCTCCCTGCCTTGCAAGTTCTAAGGACTGGAAGATACACAGTGCCTACCTTCAATCATTTTAAAAGTTTTGACCTTTCCCCCACCTGTCTCTTATTCACTAAATGCAAATTATGCACTCCTAAATCTTTAGACCATATAAGCAGCTGCTCAACACTACCCCTCCCCTCTCTCCTCAAGCAAACAGCTGTGAACATTCCAAAGCAATTCCCCTGCCTCCGCTCAGTCGCTCGCAGGAGCAAAGAGCAGCTGTGTTTGTTTTTTAGCTAAGTAGCTATGGGGAGATCGGAGTTCAGTCATTCTTCCGGTTTGTTGTGGACAGGAATTCTGGGATACCTCCTAATACCCTGGAGGCCAATAACAGCGCTTTTGGTGGCTACACTTGATGACCAGCTCTGCATCACCAGCGCTGGAATAGCTACACCCCAAGCAAACCAGGTGTACAGCCAGCGCTGCAACCAGGGAGTTGCAGCGCTGGCCGTGCTTTGCAAGTGTGGACACAGAGTGAGTTGCAGCGCTGTAACCCCATCACCAGCTCTGCAACTCTCCAGTGTAGCCATGCCCAAAGCTGAGTGTTTGGACAACAGTATGAGTGTGTGAATGCAAATTCTTGGTGAGGCACGCTAACCCCTGAAACGCATACAAGTCTCCATTAGGACTCTGTCTTAATTGGACTCACTGAATGGAGTCTAAGGCCTTGGCTACACTCACACTTTACAGTGCTGCAACTGGGGTGTGAAAAAACATCCCCCTGAGCGCTGCAAGATACAGCGCTGTAAAGCGTCAGTGTAATCAGGGCAGCAGCGCTGGGAGCGCGGCTCCCAGCGCTGCATGCTACACCCGTAAGGGATGTGGTTTACATGCAGCGCTGGGAGAGCTCTCTCCCAGCGCTGCCGCTCTGACTACACTCACACTTCAAAGGGCTGTCTCGGCAGCGCTTTGAAATTCCAAATGTAGCCATACCCAGAGTGTGAGGCAGGAGTGCTGAAGACCCAGAGGGCCAATCTAAGGAAGTGCTGAAGCCGTATGGCTTACCTTGCAGGTGAGCAAGTCTGGAATAATGAAGAGGTTCCTTCGAGAGCCCATTCCAAAGGTGGGCACCCACTCAGGGTGCAGTGGATGGGGAGAGGAGGCAGTGTCAATACCTAATTTGTCCTACGGCTTGCCTGGGCTGAGCCCTGGCAGCTCTAGGTTTGGCAGTTCATAGCCCGAGCTCCTCTGGGCTTCCAACCAGCAGCCGCTGCTCTCCAGCCACCAGCTCTGACGCTGGTGCTGCCAACAGCAGCTGTGCAGAAGTAAAGGTGATGGCATCACTTCCTTCTTAACTGTGCACCTGCCCAGCAGACACTGCTCAGTGGCTGCCATGATCAAGAAGCAAGGACCAGGGCAGGCATGGGGTGTAAGGCTGCAGAAGGGAGCTCAGGGCAATGGGTGGGGTAGTGGGGTCCAGGGATGGCAAAATACATTTTTCCCTTAGCCATGGATAATCGACTGCCATGGCTGGCCTTTCTGTGACTCAGTTTAGCTAGTTGAAACTGCCAGTAGCAATGGTAATTCTGGGTGAAACAATATAAAAACAGAAATCATGCAACAAAAAATGATGGAATAAGGAGAAGAGGGCTTCTACTTTTTAACTGCAAATAGATTATTCAAGGGAAACTTGGAGGTCTTTAAGTAGTGCTGACTGGAAAAATTGAAAAGTTAAGAAACTGGTTTTTCCACTATTTCTTACTTTTCTTCAACGCAGTTGAAGAAAATAGTAACTAAGGCCAAGTTTAAAGGCATGTTTCCTACATACTTGATATTTCCTATACTTTCTCCATTTAAAAAAAATGCAGCAAAACAAACACCCAGGCAATCTGTTTAAAACTTCCACCTTTTCTTTGCTAGGTTATGGAAGGTGACTCTCTGAACTGTCTCTGGTAGCTCATACATTTTAAATGAGACAAAGTTACTAGGAAGGAGCATGTTCTGGGCCTTGAGAGTTCAAGCACAAACACAACTCAAATAACTTTATAAGAAAAAATAACTAAAAATGCTGCACTTGGTAAACAGACATTATTCCCAATGTGTACAAGACCACATTGTCATTCACAAGAAGAAATCTACTTTTGATGACAAATTGCTGTAGGCTATTTGAGTCACATTGTGCTCTATAACTACAGTATAAAAAGCAAAAGATAGTCAATAATGCAGAAGTGAATTTTTGATATACTAAGAGGATATATTTTAATTTAAAATATACCTACAACCAAAACATCATTAATAAAGCTTGCCCCTCCCTTTATCACAATGACTTTGCTTGTTATGTTCTATCCCTTCCCTTCCCTTCCTCTGTTTTAGTTTATGGGCTCTCTCTGTGTTTGGAAACTGCTCAGCACATTATATTCTACTATAATCTAAATGCTGGAAAAAAAATAACCCTATGAAAAAAGTTCACCTGTGAACAATATCCTTATATTAACTTCAATATGCTGTTAAATTTAACTTTAAATAATTGATGTGTGACTTACAAAATAACAACAACAAAAAAAATCCATGTCAGATTATGTTCTATGTAACACCAGATGTGAATTTCTGGGAGCTGAGAATGACTTTAGTCATTTTAGATTTGGTTTTCAATTGCTCCATTGAAGATGGGTGATACAGCTTTTAGCCTCTCTTAGCCATAAATTATACTCCACTTATAGCACTGATTTTTGCCAACTCCACATTTCCAACATGACCTCTAAATTTGAGGTCCCAATTTTAGACACCCAGAGCATTATTTTCAGAGTTGATCACCCACAACCCTACATGAAGTCTATCGACACTGTAGTTTTTCAGTACCTATGAAAAAGAGGGACTATGGCAGGTATTAGGCACACAAAAATTGAGGCAAGCAAAATTAATAAACACTGATACAAAAGTTTGCCTTAATATCTCTGTGCTTCATTGGTCTCATTTATGATATGTGGGTAATGCTACTTACCTTCCTTTGGAAAGTTTTTTGAGATGTTTTGCTGCAAATTGTCACATGAGAGCTAATTATTACTAATATATAAAATTGCTTTACATGAAAAACCATTTTAACAGTGTATTGCTCACTGCCTGCCTGTGAAAATCGTGAGCAAAGCCATCAGAAAGAAGAGCCTAGAATTGTTGTTTAAATGCTTCCATTTTCTTAATTGAGTCTAAAATACTATGGGGAGTTTGACTGGAATTATTTTCTATGCTCTACAAGTGTTAGCCAGACTCATCCCAATGGACACATACTAATATCACAAAACCAGTCTTCCTTTTGTGCACTGAATCAGTAAAACTTTCCTGCATTTGCCATATCACTGCTCATTGTAATTCTTTTTAGAACATTTGGGCTATGAAGTTTCATTGTACATATTTAAAACTCTTTGTTTAGGGATGAGACATTGAAAGTGACATCTAGTTACTTCCATATCCTCAGAGCCTCAAGCCCCTCTGTTTTATTTATTTTGCAAGCTATAAAATGTGCATACACATTTCCCAAAGTACATTTCATTCACAACAACACTACACTGTCAGTCACTAACCAGAATTAACCTGTAGTGTGAGAAATAAATGATGAGATGAGACCAAACAAGGCACTATGGCAGTGGGCAACCTGTTTCGCAGTATTAGAATTTCCATAACACGTGATCTTGGATGCACTTGTCTTAATATGGAAAGCACATTCTCCTGAAGCATTTCCTAATTAATCTGGGGTGAAATCCACTTGTCCCACATAAAGTCTGAGTAACTGGGTTTCATACTAAGTGTCACTGACCCTGAGAGATGAAAGCCAACTCCCTCAACCCAGGGCCAGGATATGGGGCTGCTGCATGGCAGTCTCTCTGAACTTCTTCTGCTGGGGCCATGTGTTCTGTGTCCATCTCTCTCATGTCCCAAACACATTACAACTCTTTTCACTAGCATATGTGCCTACCACTGCTGCAGTGTCCAGAAGGTAGTCATGCTTCCCTGAACAATCGCTCCTCCTGCAGCTCTCCCATTTTATCACCAGATATAATGTGAGACACCTCGCGTTTGGCCTCTGAAAATTTTGCGATTTTCACCCTCTTTGAAAATTTCCCTATGACTAGGTTGGCCAATAAGGACTTGGATCCACACCTCAAATACAAATAACGTTCTGTATTCAGGGTGTTTTGCATCAATAAACAATGTATTAGTGCTGATGAAAACAAAACTTTGAAAAATCTTTAAATCATTGGTAATGTACTTTTGTTAATAGCCACATGGAACTGCAATGCTACCTTTTATTTAACTGAGCCATAGAACATTTCAACATATCACAAAATGCAAAAAATTCTTTGTGCACTTGTGAAGATGATCTTCAGTTCCGTTGTGTTTATTATTATATGTTCTGTCTGAAAAATAATGAGTCAAGCATCAGTTTTCAGTCAAATTGATTCATGTAAGCAGTCTGGAGTTATTTTTTTGTTCATGCACTGAATCTCCAACAGTTGGAATTTTCTTTCAAGGCTTTTCGTGATGTACAGTAGCTAAGTACCACAGGTGATATGTACAGCATAATACTCTTTCCATTTATATCAGTACAAATCAAGTATGCTTCAAGTGAAGTCAATGTAGTTATTCATCAAACCATCTTAAACTGATACAGCCAATTAATGAAAGAAATATGTACATCTAGGATAGATGAGAGGATGTTGGACACTGTCAATAATTGCCATTTCTGAACCTTGATGGGTTTTGAAAGGGCCATTTGCTCTGAAAACACTTCTTCTGGCAGTGGTTGGTTTGACCATTGGCTCTGTCACTTGGACCATCTAGGCCTGGCTTGACAGAAGTAACTTACCTCATTTCTTAGTGGGCATGACTGGGAAGGTGAATGGAAGGTTGAGTTGTAAATAGAGGCTTTGCAAACAGTACGGTGGAGTTAGGATGACTGTGCTAGCTAAAATAAGCAGGAATACCCTGATGCTCAGGACCATGGACAAGATAAACCTGGAATGTAAAGATCAGGATCTGCATGAAAAGTACATGGGACAGAGCATACTGTACAGGGGTTGGTTCCTGAAAAGTAATCAAGTCAGTCATGAAGCATATGGTGCAAAATAGGGTTAAAAATGTAATGTTCAAATGTGTATTCAGAAAAAGGCTTTCTGTGTAATTTTGGATGTGTGGTATGCTATATACTCACCCTTATGCTTGAGTCTGATCCACTCAGCATAGCTTTACTGTGTGCCACATAAGAGAATCTGACTAATGAAATCTGGAGACTGAGTGTTTCGGATTTCAAAGAACTGGATGAAGGATTCTCCAAGAACTGGACAAAGTATTCTGAATAAACCAAGTGGAAAAGGTCTTGGAGATAATCCCAACATTAGTGGTGCCACGACTTGGATTCCATTCAGCTGAAGCATTTAACCACAGCTTTAATGTCAAGGATCACAACCTATCAGTTTAGCAATGGTGTTGTAAGGGTTTAAATTTGAGGTGGTTTCCAGGGCACTGGAGGGATGGGTTCAATCTAAAGAAGGTCTCTATGGATTCCCCAGGGAAGTGGCAGGGGGGGAGTGGAACTGCATGGAAAAGGAACCCCAACAAATAGTATTAGACAAGAAATGCAAAAATAAGAAAAAAACTATGTTATTAAATTATAGTACAGAAGTGTCTCCTATTCAGTAACATAAGGGGAATAGAGGGGAGTACTTTGAATACCTGTGTAAAACAATGGTTGGCAGAGCATGTCTGTTGAAGGCCACTGAAACTCTAAAAAATAAGATCCATAGGTGACCACAGACAGAAAAGTAATTGTAGCCAAAAAATGAGAGCAAAATAGCACAAAGATAAGCTCAGTCTCACCTAGAGAAATCAGTTGAGAAATGTCTCACTTTGGGAGATAAGTGATTTAATAAAAGAGAGTGAGGAATTAAAGGGAGCATTTATGCAGATGCTCAAATTTTGGGGTGCTAAAAGAATTAAGCAGGCTGGCATAATAAAGATATTGGCCATAACATTCAGTAAGACCTTGTCTACACTACACACTTTTGTTTACAAAAGTCAGGTTTCATTGATAAAATGGTGGAGGTGTACACATTGAAAGGCACCTCCTGCCAAGGTAAATCCCCTGCCACACCAACATAATAAAACCACCTCAACGAGCAGCAGAGAGCTTTTTGCAACATAGTCAGAATGGTACAGCATCAGTATTGACACTGTGCTTGGTTATGTCACCTTAATTGGCTTCCAAGAGGTGTCCCACAATGCCCATTCTGACTGTCTGGTCAGCAGTTTGAACTCCGTGCTCCTTCTCCATTTAAAGGTCTGATAATTTTTTTAATTCCTCTTCCTGTTTGCTTGGCATGCACAGTTCACACTGCATCTTCCCAGCTGACCAATCCAGCTTTCCGCAGCAGATGCTTTCCCGCATGGAGCGCACTGGAGCTGTTGGATCTGCTGAGTCTATGGGGAAAGGAGGCTGTGGAGTAGCAGCTGAACTCCAGCTGTGTAAACTTTGATAACTACTGACTGATTGCCAGTGGCATGCAGAGGAAGGGTCAGGAAAGGGACACACAGAAGTGCCATGCTAAGATCAAGGAGATGAGGCAGGCATGCCAGAAGGCAAGGGAGGCCAACCATTGCTCTGGTAAGGCACCGAAGACATGCCATTTCTATAAGGAGCTGGAAGCCATCCTTGGTGGTTACCGCACCTCCACTGCCAGAGCCCCATGGATACTTCAGGGGGACTGTAAGCAGCGACCAGAAGAGTTAAATCCAATGATGAAGTGGTAGACAAGGAAGTAGAGCTGAAGGATGATGTGGAACACACAGCAGGGTCGTCCAGTGGCCTGGCAAATCAGGATCTCTTTTCCACTCCAGATAGATTTAGCCAGTCTCAACACACTGGCTCTGGTGCACAGGATGCAGGAGAGGGGAGCTCCAGCAAGTGCTCATTTTGCTTTGATACTGAATGATGAAAGGAGACTGAGCTCTCATGTACTTTGCTATATGATAGAGGAGGAATATGGGATAGAAATTAACAACAGAACCTGTGCATCTATGCAGTGGGACTATGACGGAGAAGTTTGTTAATGTACATGGTTATATCTCCGGAATCCCCCATAGTGACCTCTAGGAAACTTTCCTGTAGGTATTCTGCAATCCTTTGCCAAAGGTTCCTTGGCAGAGCTGCCTGGGTTTTCCTCTCACCCTACAAAACTTTGCCACACCACCTGGCAATTACTTCTGCAGGGACCATAGTGGCACACAGGTAAGAAGCATTTGGAGCTGGTCTGAAGCCACATGCATGCAGGAGATGCATGCTTGCATCCTGAATTACCCTTAGGAGTGAGATATCGGGTTCGATTACCCTAGCCTGTGGAAAAAGGCACCAATGTTCAGAACAGTCTCCCTAGCCACTTGCAGTACCCCCTTCACAAACCACCTTTTGTCCTTTCTTTCCCATTTCCCTTTCCCACCTCCCCTTCATGAATTTACCATATTTGGGACTCGCACCAATCTGCGTGTTAGCCAAGGAACAGTGAGAAGAGGTGTGTGTAACTCTTGTGATTCGTGGCTGTGAGTGCACTCACAATAGTGTCTTTGTTCACTGTGTCTTTGGTTTCTGCAGATGTGCCCTTGAGGACCCACTCCTCTGCACCAACAGAGCACCTACATCAGGTAAGGCAGTGAACCAACAGTAAGGAAGATATGTTTCAGGAAATGCTGCAGTCAACAGGTGCAACACATAGCAAAGCAAGAGTGTGGAGGGAGACAATTAATGAAAGACTGAGGCTAGAAAAGACACAGGGGTAGGAGCAGAAGATAAAGCTTCTGGAGGACAAGAGAGAGATGATGAAGTCCCTCATTACCCTGCAATCTGAGCACATCCATGCATGACTTCCCCTGCAACCACTACAGAACTCTGGTCCATGCCCTCCCCAAACTCCCCCTCCACATTCCTCAAGTGTTCCCAGTCCTTCACAGTACCCTGTGCACTCCACAAAGTTCTGTTTAACAGTAGTGTAAAGTAACTGTTATTAGGAAATAAAAACTTATATGGTAGTATCTTGTAAATGGAAAAAGAATAATTGTATTAAAACTAAGCAATTACCGTATATACTCATTCATATGCTACATTTTTTTAGTAAAAAGGGAAGCACTAGAGAAGGGAGTCGGCTTATGAACGGGTATAGAGAGGGAGAAGTGAGACTCAGCCCCTCCCCACAACAGAGGGAGCAAGGAGAGGCAGCACAGCCAGCAGAGACAGAAGGGAAGAGGCAGGGCCAGAATCTCTCCTCTTCTGGCCACGTTGCTCTCCCCCCAGCCTTCAAAGCAGCTGCAGCTCTAGGGCTGGCAGGCTGCAACTGTGCCGCTCAGCCCCACCCCGCAGAGCAGGCTGAGGCTGTGCCACCCAGCCCCCTGGAACATTCTGTGACCGCACCACCTGGTCTGGCCTGCCAGAGCAAGCTGTGGCCATGCCACCCAGCCTGCCAGAGCAGCTCCATCCAAGTCAGAGACATCCTCCCTTGGCCCTCCCCAGATAAGGTGGGAATTGATGGGATGGAGAGAGTGTGGAGGTGCCAGGCTAGGAGTGGAGTCATGTCAGGGGTGGTTACAAGGGTTACTTCCCAGCTCCTCTCCTCCCAAAAATTTCCCACTAGTTTCTGTCCCTGCCCATTAGGGTAAGCAGCTGGTGCGCCAGGACACTTCGTTTACTTAAGTTTACATCCATGCCTGCAGGCACTCGAGGTGAGCAAACCATCTCGGCCCCCCCAGTGGCTTATCCTGGTGGCCCAGGAGCCAAAGTTTGCTGACCCCTGAATTACAGGGTTGGCTTATGAACGGGTTATAAAATTTTTCCATTTTTACTTATCCATCTTGGGGGGAACTGGCTTATGATCAAGTATATAAAAGATTGAAATGACCTAGATTGGAAACAAATCCAACTTATTGATTAGGGTTAAATCTATTAAGGAAATATTATTTAATAATGTTTAGTTTATTAATGTTCCAAGTGTTATTGAATTTCATCAATCTTCAGTCACTGGGGTTTGGTTAAAATGGTTTAAAAACTATTGAAATGACTTTATGTACAAAAAAGTAAACTTTTAAAATGCATGAGCCTGCCAAGGTGGAGCAGCAACAAAACTGAAGGGAGCTTGACGTGGGAGCTGAGCTCATTGGGATTGGAAAGTTGCTCTGAAACCAAGCTGAACAGAGATACTGTGGGAAAATGACCAAGCATTTCAACAGAAGCTAGCAATCGTAGTACTGCATCCATTACAGGAGCAAGCGTTTCAGCCAGATTTAGCATTGAGTGTATTGTATTTTGAAAACCAACAAAGCACAGAATTTATTGATAAAGAGTTTTTAACTATTTTATACGTATTGTAACAAAATCAGACCAGACTGTAAGAGTGTTGCATTCCAGGAAGTGGGTTGGTGCAAGCCCATCCACAGCAAAAGGCCTCTCCTCCAGTCTAAGGTGAGGAACTACTGAACCCAGAACCCAAATGAGTACAGAGGCAACAAAAGAAAAGAACAGGGACACGTGTGAGGGTTAAAGGGTCAAAAGTAGGAAACCTGAAGGGAACACCAAGCAGAGAACCCCAGACAGTGCTCACTGATCCTTGAAGCTATCAAAGTAGCCAGCAGACATGGCTCAGAGGAACTCTGCCCAGATATGTGAACAGAGAGAAGAACGGAAATAGGGCCTAGAGTCACAGATAACCCCCTTGGCCAACATCCTCTCCTTGGTGTTATAGATGGCCACTTTGGCCATCGCTAGGAGGAAGTTGACAAGGAAATCTTGTGACTTCATGGGGCCATGGATGGGGTGTGTATAAATAAGAAGGTGGAGGGAAAAGTGCAGCCAGAACCACAAAAGTAGATCCAGCCCACTCCTTCCACCTGCAGCCCTGCCCCTGTCTCATCCTTTCCTCCCATGGCCCGTTTAGCTAACTTGTTAACCTGTAACAAGTTATAGGTAAACACAGACCAATACAATTACTATCTTCTTCCAATTCTCTAACAATACAAGTCTACATGTCAAAGCTCCGGTCTATCTAACATGGCTTTGTTATCTATTCATAAGGAACAGCCCTAATTACCATTCACATACATTTCTAATAGGTCTTTAAAGGTAGAATTTGGGTCATTTAGCCTGTAAGTTGCTTAACCTTTCTGGCTCAGTGTCACAGTTATGAAGTTAACAAATCCCCTAAGTACTCATTCTTGATGTAAAAGTTTGCAATAATAATAGAAGTTTTGTGTGGAGAGTTAAAGTTGGGTTCAAAATGAAGAGCATCAGGCATAATGAGAGGCAGATGAATTCTACTCACCTCATTCTGGCTTGTTTCACTATCTCATTTAACATCACTCAGTGAAAGAATACATGGTTAGAATCATCACTATTTCTGCTCTTTGGTTCCCTTCAGCTTCTCTCCTCCTTCTCCTATTTCTCTGTATCCCCTCTGTTCCGCCTTCTGTATTTTATTAAAATTTGGGCAAATAAATGCTCTCTGTACTTCTCAGTAAAGTTTTAATGGAAGAGCTCTGTAGTGAGGTTTCATAATAATAATATAGAATTAACTTTATAAAATTAATCTTCCTAATCCACTACATTATGAATTTTAAAATAATTAAAACCAAGTTGCACTTGTCTAATACATGAGAAAGTGCATCCTTTGCTTGTGTTTATTCATTTATTATTTTTCTATGGCTCTACCAGTCAGTTTGAATTAGCAAATTTCTACTTAGGTAATACTTAATATATACAGGAAGGAGGGAGAAATAAGTAATTAAATCATGAATCTCTTTACAGAAATCATGAAAGATCAGTACTTGTTAAATACAAGACACTAAACAGTACCTTGAATTTATATGCAGAACAGTATAAGTATTTCTAGATCTACACTATATTCCAATTGTACATAGTCACTTAATACATTTTGCTGTTTGTTCCCACATTTTAAATATTTATTACTTAAAAATGTTAAATATTCAGGAATTTTCTTTCCACCTCTCCTGTGAATTGTACAAGAATAGTTGGCATGGAATAGGATTTCCTGCAAGCAAAGGTTTGCACTTTAACAATAAAGGAATTCCACAGCACTGGCTATGGCAGTTTAAGGTTGATTTAGCAAATGAATCTGCATAAAAACTTTACTTTGGGTATCACCAGCTATTGTTTTTGTTTTGTATGCAACTTTCAAACACAAAAGCATCACTAATTGCTTTGGAAAACTTTCTCCATTCACAACACACCTGGAAAATCGTCTTCCTTGCCCGTTGTTTGACCACATTATCATTCCCCATCTCTTTTCCACTCTTGTTATTATGAATAATTTAGTATAGTACCTAGAGGCTGCAGCCCAAATTAGGACATGTTGTACTAGGTATTTTGTAAACACAGAGTAAGAGACAAACTCTGCCCTGAAAACCTTACTCTAAATAGACACAAAAGACAAAATATTGGAGAAAAGGAACCAAGGCACAGAGAGATTGAGGCCATGGCTACACTAGAGAGTTGCAGCGCTGGTGAAGGGGTTACAGCGCTGCAACTTAGGATGTGTCCACACTTGCAAAGCACGGCCAGCGCTGCAACTCCCTGGTTGCAGCGCTGGCTGTACACCTGGTCGAGCCTCGGGTGTAGGGATTCCAGCGCTGGTGATCCAGCGCTGGTCAGCAAGTGTGGACGCCCACCAGCGCTTTTATTGACCTCCGGGGTATAAGGAGGTATCCCAGCATACCTTAGAAGCCTCTCTGGTAACCATGCACACTCACTGCCCTGGGCTCAGCTGACCCCACCTTTAAATGCCCCGGGAATTTTAAAAATCCCCTTCCTGTTTGCTCAGCCAATTGTGGAGTGCAATCAATCATTCAATCAATCAGCGACCATGCCTCCACGCCCCAGACGAGCCCCAGCATGGAACAGTTCTGAGCTGCAGGACCTCATCAGTGTTTGGGGTGAGGAAGCTATGCAAGCACAGCTGCGCTCCAGCCGGAGAAATTATGATACCTATGGGCAGATATCACAGTCCTTGCTGAGAAGGGGCCATGACCGGAAGCGTTGCGGTGCAGGGTCAAAATAAAAGAGCTGAGGAGTGCTTACTGCAAAGCCCGTGAGGGAAATCACCGCTCAGGAGCTGCCCCCACAACCTGCCGTTTTTACAAGGAGCTGGATGCCATACTTGGGTGTGACCCCACTGCCAATCCTAGGAGCACAATGGAGAATTCAGAGCAGGGAGAAATGGGGGAGAGTGTAAAGGAAGCAGAGAGTCAGGCTACTGGGGTGGAAGGAGACACCCCGGAGTCCCAGGAGGCATGCAGCCAGGAGCTCTTCTCAAGCCAGGAGGAGGCTAGCCAGTCGCAGCAGCTGGAAGTTGCTGGTGAGGAAGAAACTGAGGAGTGTGCTCGGGGTAAGCAGATTTTTATGTTTTGGGAGAGGACGGTTGGGGTTATGGCTGCCTGCATGCATGCCTAAACATGGAATAGCCCATTGATTTGCTCTATCACGTCTCTGTAATCTGCCTCGGTAATCTCTTGAAAAGTTGCAGCCAGAGCGTGGGCAATGTGCTTGCGCAAGTTTATAGGGAGAGCCACCGTGGTCCTTGTCCCGGTCAGGCTAACTCATCCGATCCACTGTGCAGCGAGGGGTGGGGGGACCATGGCTGCACACAGGCAAGCTGCATAGGGGCCAGGGCGGAATCCACATTGCTGTAGAAGACCCTCCCTCTCTTCCCAGGTAACACGCAGCAGTGATATATTTGGCAGTAGGAAACCCTGTTGAGAATTTAGGGATACTTGAGTGCAGGGCGCCAGGTTTGCGCCCCCCCCCAGCCCCGCGGTGCGTTCCAGTCTCCCCACCCCCTTCCAGCACGTAGCCAGCCCCGCGGTGCGCTCCGATCTCCCCCTCGCCCTTTCCAGCAGGCAGCCAGCCCCATGGTGCGCTCCTGTTTCCCCCCCCCTTTCCAGCAGGCAGCCAGCCCCGTGGTGAGCTCCGGTCTCCGCCCCCCCTTTCCAGCAGGCAGCCAGCCCCGCGGTGCGCTCCGGTCTCCCCCCTCCCTTTCCAGCAGGCAGCCAGCCCCGCGGCACGCTCCGGTCTTCACCCCCCCTTTCCAGCAGGCAGCCAGCCCCGCGGTGAGCTACGGTTTCCCCCCCTCCTTTCCAGAAGGTAGCCAGCCCAATGGTGCGTTTCCCTCCCCCCTCACCAGCAGGCCGGCATTTACGGGGACAGCCCCCCCCGCCAGCAGCTCACCACCTTCCTGTTCACTACTGTCCCCTGTGCAGGACACCAGCTACCTCCTGTACCCAGTGCAGATAAACCCCAGTGACCCATCGGTCAATTCCCCCTCCCAGGTGCAGTCGGGGCAGAAACACTCACCCCATTGCTCGCCATGCCTTCGCTTCCCTGGCCTTTCTGTGTTATGTTAGATATGTGGGAAGGATGCTACAAAAAGTCTAAAAACTCCTTCACTGTGTGATAATAAACAATGTAGCCTCAGTGTATTACATGGTTCTATCTATGTTTTTTTTAGTGACCTTGACTAATGCAGCCGGATCACCGGCCTCACATCGCTTGCAGAACTTGAGAAAAAATCCGCGAAAATCAAAAGAAGAATTGATCAAAGCAGTTATGATTCACTACAACAGAGAAAGTAGGAAGACGCAAGAATGGAGAGAGAAAATGTATGAGTGGAGGCAAACAGAAAGCAGGAGAAAGGAATTGGCTACCAAAAAAACCTCAAAGCACCTGATAAGCCTCCTGGCTCGCCAAACTGACTCTTTCGAGTCTCTCATAGCCATGCAGGCAGATCTGTACCGTGGTAACCCACATCCCGCCCAAAGATCTCTTTCTTGTTCCCCAGTATTTGCACAAAACACCTTTCTCCAGCAGCCAGTTTCTTATTACCCCCAGCTGCCCCCAACACCTGTACGATCACCTACCAGCCCTGATAACTACAATTCTTACCCTGTGCACTCCACCCCCATTACTCTGCAGCATAGTAATCCTGAAGTGCAGCAGACATTGAACAGTAATCCAAACAGGACATATTCAAACCTCTGAATGTACAGTCCACCACCCTAACCCCCCTGGTCTTTTATGTACTGTACTTTGAATAAAGGATTTTATGGCTTTTACAATATGTTTTATTATTGCAGGAAGTGGTAAATATTGTACCCCAAGGCAGAAAGGAGCACAGCAAAGGCACCAAACATTACTGTTGGCTCTCAGCATCAAATTGCTCCCTTAAGGCATCCCTAATCCTTGAAGCCCTTTCCTGGGCCTCTCTAGTAGCCCTGCTCTCTGGCTGTGCAAATTCATCCTCTAGGCGTCGAACCTCGGTGGTCCATTCCTCACTGAATCTTTCACCCTTCCCTTCACAAATATTATGGAGGGTACAGCACGCGGATATAATAGCAGAGATGCTGCTTTCCCCCAAATCTAGCTTCCCGTAAAGACACCTCCAGCGCCCTTTTAAATGGCCAAAAGCACACTCCACAGTCATTCTGCACCGGCTCAGCCTGTAGTTGAACCCGTCCTTGCTCCTGTCAAGCTTCCCTGTATACGGTTTCATGAGCCATGGCATTAAGGGGTAAGTGGGGTCTCCAAGGATCACAGTGGGCATTTCGACGTCCCCTACTGTGATCTTGCGGTCTGGGAAAAAAGTCCCGGCCCTCAGCTTCCTGAACAGGGCACTGTTCCGAAAGATGCGTGCATCATGCACCTTTCCAGGCCATCTTGAGTAAATGTCAGTGAAACGCCCACGGTGATCCACAAGCGCTTGCAGAACCACGGAGAAATACCCCTTGCAATTAACGTACTCTGATGCCATGTGGGGTGGGGATAGAATAGGAATATGCGTCCCATCTATTGCCCCTCCACAGTTAGGGAAACCCATTTCTGCAAAGCCATCCACAATGTCCTGCACGTTCCCCAGAGTCACAGTTCTTCTTAGCAAGGTGCGATTAATGGCTGTGCAAACTTGCATCAGCACCATTCCAACGGTGGACTTTCTCACTCCAAACTGGTTCGCCACCGATCGGTAGCTGTCTGGAGTTGCCAGCTTCCAGATTGCAATAGCCACCCGCTTCTCCACTGGCAGGGCAGTTCTCAATCTCATGTCCCTGCGCCGCAGGGTAGGAGCGAGCTCAGCACACAGTCCCATGAAAGTGGCTTTTCTCATCCGAAAGTTCTGCAGCCACTGCTCGTCATCCCATGCTTGCAGGACGATGTGATCCCACCACTGAGTGCTGGTTTCCCGAGCCCAAAGGCGCCGTTCCACGGTGCTAAGCACGTCTGTTACTGCCACAAGCAATTGAGTGTCTTGAGCGTCAGGTGTTTCAATATCATCGTCTGACTCCTCACTGTCACTTTGCAGCTGAAGGAATAGCTCCACTGCCATGCGTGATGTGCTGGCAACATTCATCAGCAAGGTCCTCAGCAGCTCAGGCTCCATTTGTAACAAAAATTGCATAAATCGCGCTGCAGACTCACAATGCCGCCAAACTGCTTGGAATGTGTAGCAAAGCACCACGGGGCGTTGGAACTGGAAGCGGAAAGACCCGCACACTTCCTTTCCCTTCCCACAAGCCACAGCGCCAAAATGGGACGAGGTGCTCTGTGGGATAGCTGCCACAATGCACCACTCCCAACAGCGCTGCAAGTGCTGCAAATGTGGCCACACTGCAGCGCTGGTAGCTGTCAGTGTGGCCACACTGCAGCGCTGGCCCTACACAGCTTTACGAACACAGCTGTAACTACCAGCGCTGCAAAACTGTAAGTGTAGACATGGCCTGAGTGACTTGTCCAGGATCACACATGCAGCATTCAGTAGTGCTGAGAATTGAAACCTGCTGTGACTGGGTGCCTGGAAGGACCACACTGAGAATGCCACACTTGAGACAGACTGCAAGAAATAGAGCAGACAATCCCAAAATGATGGTGGTTTATTCTATAATTAAATTAACCAAACCAGTAACAAAATAGCTTATGCAGTACCACACTGGTTAACCAGAAGAAAAACACAGAGCCCTTAGGCATTGCAGCACTTGGCTCCCATCCAGATAAACAGGTCTAATATGGTGAGGGGTTATTTAAATCTTATTTCACCATATGTGAGGTTCTTACTGATCCCAGAGTATCAGATACTTAATCCCAGGTCAATGTGAATCTTAGTTCTTACCCAAATATCACACTGATGCCAATCCTTTGGAAACTAAAAACAAAAAAGAAAAGAAGAAGAGATTATGAGAGGTTAATAGATCATATACATACAAGTGATTTTTAGTGTTCATAGATCAGGATCATAGCACTGATGGAATCAGCTGCTAGTCTGCAAAAGTCCCTCTAGAATTACTGAAACAGTCCTTTCTCAGAGCTTCCTTGTTAGAAACCCAGTCCACAGAAAAGGAAGAGGAAATGAAGACAAAATGGAGATGTCTCAGGTGTATTTTTATATCCTTTGCCATGTGCATTGAATTTTACTGTCCCAAACAAAGTCCAGGGCTACATCAACTCATCTAAATATTTGCATAGTTTTACATAAAAAGCACTAGCAAAGTCAGTTTATACCGTTCTATATATTATATCAGTGGTTCTCAGATTGTGGGGCATGACCCCAAAGTGGGTTGCGAGTTCATTTTAATAGGGTTGCCAGCCCGGGGCAGAAAGTCAAAGCCCTAGTCCTGCTGCATGGGGCTAAAGACAAAGCCTGAGCGCTGCCACCCAGAGTTGGAGCTGAAGCCAAAGCCTGAGCAACTTCCTGCTGCATGGGGCCGCTGTGGCATGGGGCCCCAGGCAATTACTTTGCTTGCACCCCCCTAATGCCAGCAATGAAAGTAGGAATAGACTGAATGTGAATAAAAAAATGTTGCTGTGGCTTCAACTGCCTTCCAAAACAACAAGGCTCACAAATGAAAAGCAGCCTAAAGTGTCACATTGAAATGTAAGTATAATATTTATATTCCAATCGATTTATTTTATAATTATATAATAAAAAAAGAGAAAGTCGGCAATTTTTCAGTAATAGTGCACTGTGATACTTTTGTATTTTTATGTCTGATTTTGTAAGCAAATAGCTTTTAAGTGAAGTGAAACTTAGGGTACACAAGACAAATCAGACTCCTGAAAGAGGTTCAGTAGTCTGGAAAGATTGAAAACCCTAGTTTACTGAATCATGGAGGGTGGCCACTGGTCCCTGGATTCTGAGGTGTCAGCAGGAAAACCTACTGGGCAGGATGAAGTTCTTCAATGGCCCATTGTTACAGTGAAGTGTCCTTAATGGGCCATCAACACATAGCTGTCTAGCTTTGACATAAATCTATTTTGGGGGGGCGGAGGGGTTGTCATCCAGGAATATAATATGTGTAAGATACAAGTACATAGCCAATAGTCATAACTTTAGATGCAAAGATGATACATGGATTTAACCAGGATAATCATATGGATAGATTGTAATTTTTCCATTGACACCTTACATGACATACTTTGTACAAGATTTGTTTCAATTGTATAACAGTGGTATAATGATACAAATGGTCATCTTTCTTATACACAGCACCACATCTACCATCCCAAGACCCAGGCTAGTACCTCACCCACAAGACCATCCTTCCTCTCAAATTTGCCTCACTGCATTAAGTTCAGTCTTCATGCCCTAACCTTCAAGGTCCTATGTGACTCTGCCCTTCCCAATTTGCATCCACTTTTGAAATTTATCTTGGATCTCTCCTGCCATTCTGGCAGCAAAACTCACCTGTCCACTTCTCCAATGTCAGTGTTCAGGAGTTCTTCCATGTGGCCAAGGTACTGTCCTCCAAATACCTTCTCAAGACCCACCTCTCATTATCACTACAAGAAATTAGCCAACTAATAATGTTTAGCCTGACAGATATTTCACATGATGTGTATTTATTTTAAACCAAAGTGTGTACAAATGCTAACTGCTGCCAGCTGCATCAGTTCAGATGCTAACTGCTAACTTTCAGTTCCAGTTCAGATGCTAACTGCTGCCAGCTGCATCAAATCTTAAATCATACATCTTTGAGCTGAAAGAGAACAAATACTGAATAATAGTAACAGAAGAGCTATTCCTGAATTTTATGTGATTCTAAGTAAGGCCTTGGCTACACTGGCACTTTACAGCGCTGCAACTTTCTCACTCAGGGGCATGAAAAAACACACCCCTGAGCGCAGCAAGTTACAGTGCTGCAAAGCACCAGTGTAAACACTGCCCCAGCACTGGGAGCACGGTTCCCAGTGCTGCAAGCTAATCCCCAAGGGGAGGTGGAGTATCTGCAGTGCTGGGAGAGCTCTCTTCCAGCGCTGGTGCCGTGAACACACACGCACTTCAAAGCTCTGCCGCGGGAACGCTCCCGTGGCAGCGCTATGGAATTTGGAGTGTAGCCAAGCCCTAACTCTAAAATCATCCACCAATGCTAATGATCACCTGGTACGCATGGCCGCCTGTCCTTGAAGTCAGTAAATTCTAAGTCCGCAATGGAGCATCTCCATAATGATTGTATTTGGCTACCTAGGTGAAGCAGAAATAGAGGTTCTCTTTTCACAGCCATTGCTCCTAATTTTTACTGTGTTATTGCAGTAAAAATATCCTTCTATTATAGAATTATCTCTCACCATACATAATGTAGCAAAATATCATACAGGAATGTTGAGAGATGGCATCTTAGGGTATGTCTACACTATTGGATTATTCCAATTTTACATAAACCAGTTTTGTAAAACAGATTGTATAAAGTTGAGTGCACACGGCCACACTAAGCACATTAATTCAATGGTATGTGTGCATGGTCCAAGGCTAGCATCGATTTCTGGAGCATTGGACTGTGGGTAGCTATCCTGTAGCTATCCCATAGTTCCCGCTGTCTCCCCCGCCCATTGGAATTCTGGGTCGAGATCCCAGTGCATGATGGTGCAAAAACAGTGTCGCGGGTGATTCTGGGTAAATGTCGTCACTCATTCCTTCCTAAGTGAAAGCATCAGCAGACAATCATTTCATGCCCTTTTTCCCTGGATTGCCCTGGCAGACGCCATAGCATGGCAACAATGGATCCCGTTTTGCCTTTTCTCGCTGTCACTGTATGTGTACTGGATGCCGCTGACAGAGGCGATACTGCAGCGCTACACAGCAGCATTCATTTCTCTTTGCAAGATAGCAGAGATGGTTACCAGTCATTCTGTAGCGTCTGCTGTGCCATTGTAAATTGGTGATGAGATGACGGTTATCAGTCGTTCTGTACCGTCTGCTGTTGTCATAGGTGCCTCTGGCTGAGGTCGGCCGGGGGCACAAAGACAAAAATGGGAATGACTCCCCGGGTCATTCCCTCCTTTATGTTGTATCTAAAAATAGAGTCAGTCCTGCCTAGAATATGGGGCAAGTGTACTAGAGAACCAGTGTACCAGAGAGCACAGCCACTCCGTGTCAGATCCCACAGAAATGATGAGCTGCATGCCATTCTAGGGGGTGCCCATGCAACAACCCCACCTGTGGCTTCCCTGCTTCCCCAACCCTCCTGGGCTACCGTTACAGTGTCCCCCCCATTTGTGTGATGAAGTAATAAAGAATGCAGGAATAAGAAACACTGACTTTTTAGTGAGATAAAATGAGGGGGAGGCAGCATCCCGCTGCTATGATAGTCCATGCAGTACAGAATCTTTTCGTTAGACATGAAAAGTGGGGGGCTGATGGAGCTCAGCCCCCATTTGCTATGATGAAGACAGTTACCAGCTGTTCTGTACCATCTACGGGGAATGACCGAGAGTCATTCCTATTTTTACCCAGGCGCCCCTGGCCGATCTCACCTGAGGCCAGCCAGGAGCACTCACGGGATGATGACAAGGAAGGCTATCAGTCCTTTTGTACGGTACCATCTGCCACCGGGGAAGGGAGGGGAGAGGATTCTGCTGTTTACTGCCGCTGCACCGTGTCTACCAGCAGCATGCAGTAGACATAGGGTGACATATAAAAAAGTCAAGAAACGATTTTCTTCCCTTATCTTTCACTGGAAGGGAGGGGGGTAAATTGACAAGATATACCCTGAACCATCCCGGACAATGTGTTTGACCCTACAGGCATTGGGAGCTCAGCCAAGAAAGCAAATGATTTTCGGAGACTGCGGGGACTGTGGGATAGCTGGAGTCCTCGGTACCCCCCTCCCTCCCTCCTTGAGCCATCCATTTGATTCTTTGGCTTTTCGTTACGCTTGTCACACAGCACTGTGCTGTGGACTCTGTATCATAGCCTGGAGATTTTTTTCAAATGCTTTGTCATTTTGTCTTCTGGAGCGGAGCTCTGATAGAACAGATTTGTCTCCCCATACAGCGATCAGATCCAGTATCTCCCATACGGTCCATGCTGGAGCTCTTTTTGGATTTGGGAATGCATCGCCACCTGTGTTGAACAGAGCTCCATGCTGGGCAAACAGGAAATGAAATTCAAAAGTTCGCAGGGCTTTTCTTGTCTACCTGGCCAGCGCATCCGAGTTCAGATTGCTGTCCAGAGCGGTCACAATGGTGCACTGTGGGATACCGCCCGGAGGCCAATACCGTAGATTTGCGGCCACACTAACCCTAATCCGATATGGTAATACCGATTTCAGCATTACTCCTCTCGTCGGGGAGGAGTAGAGAAACTGGTTAAAAGAGCCCTTTATATCAATATAAAGGGCATCGTTGTCTGGATGGGTGCAGTGTTAAATCACTTTAACGCTGCTGAAATTGGTTTAAACGCGTAGTGTAGACCAGGCCTTAGGCTGAAACTCCTGTTGTACATTGCATTAATCATTAGAGCAGGCTTGCTCTGACTAGAAGTTCAGTCCACTGTATTCTGCCTTGTTCAACTTACCAGCTAGCAAGTGTTTATCATTTGCTTACAGACAGCAGTGATGTGTTTTTATAAAGTTTAAAAGGGGATTTTAAAAATCTCCACAAGCAGGACCAAATCCAAACATCTAGTTCTGTTCTCACAGCACAGAGAATGTGGCAGTTGCCTAAAGAGTTCTTTCTATTCAATCTGATCCTTAATTTTCTTTTCTCATTCAAATGACACTTTACAAGACATGAGCAAATAGTAACCTGCCCCCAGCTAGCAGATAAGTTTTTGATGGAAACTTCTCCTTTCCTTCCTTATCTATATGCAGGTCCAGAAGAAAGGCTTCATGCTTTTACTTAACCCCTTCCTTCTAAAATAACCCTTTAGACCTGAATCCCACTCACGCCTTGGATAAAACAGTTGCACATGGTGCTTTCAAACTCTACATTATCCCCACAACCAGAAAGAACAAGATGCCATTTTGAATCTACGCTCTCAGACAGTTGCTAAAGAACAATACTAATTGCAACTTACCAGTGATGTACCCAGCCCACAATGAACCACAAAAATTCAGTTTGAAGGGAAATATACTGGTCTTATACATTTAAATGAGTCTGCCTCTTGCCAAAGCTACGAGACTATTATAGTGGTGGCAGCTGCAATTTATATGAGAAAAGCATAGGCATCTGCTCTAAATTCAGAGAAAAACATGGTGTGGTGCGTTATTCTATATTATCTTATATACATTATGTATTAAAACAAAAATGTTTTCATTTCAGTTCTCATACTTTCTAAGAGCCAGAAACAATAAAGATGCCATATGGTCTATGCAGCACTGCTCATAAGAGTAATTTTTGGCAGCTTCACCCTTGTAAAGTGCTATGGAAGTTGGATTTTTTTTAACCTGGCATAAGTTATTTAACATGTGACTCATAGAAACTATAAATCATCTAGTTCAATCTTCTGTCCTTGTGGGTTTGTTGTCTGCAATAGTTTCTATCTCTCTGTGCAGTCTAGTTTAATTATGCCAGATGATGGGTTCTTCCACCACTTCTCTTGGAGACCATTCTGAAATCTAATAGATCTTACTGTTAGGAATTTTTCCTAATATTCAGCCTACACCTTCCTTTCCTCAATCTGATTGTTATTCCTTGCAAGATCAATCACAAGGTGCCCATGGAACAAATGGAGAACGGACCAAACTGTGAATCTCCAAGCCATCTGGTGTCCCCTACTGAGGTAGGATGCAAGGTGCCAATCTAACACTTAGTGGGTGGACATTTGCCTCTCCACAGTGATGTGGTATTCTGTGTTCTAAAAAGATTTCTGAGGTGGTAAATACTAATTATTTTTAAATGATGTTAATGTATTCATATGTACATCACAAACATGAACCAGAACCAAACTGGATATGCAGCAAATTGTACCAGTAACTAACGTTATATATAAAACCTTATCAAAATCATTGTTCTTTTCCTTTTCAGAATGCATTCCTTTGATTATTGAGTTCTGAATAGTATTCACTGTTATACCCCACTACCCTCCCACCCCAGACATGTCTTCCTCTTTGGTGCTTGCACCTTCCTAATATTTGATGAAATATTATAACTGGCTACACTTTCTTTGTCAACTGCTGTTAGACACTCCACTCTCAGAATTTAAGAGGCAGAACTAGTAAAGTGCTGTGGCTAATTTCCCTGGGCTATGCAAACATTACCATACAATATTTGCTGAATAAAAACCTGAAGAAGATCATTAGCACAGTAAGAAATAAAACAGTCAATATACAAACCTTTCTGCAGGGTAGTTGTACTCATGTTGGTCCTAGGCTATTAGAGAAACACGATGGATGTGGTAATATCTTTTAATTGGACTAACTTCTGTTGGTGAGAGACACAAGCTTTTGAAGAAGAGCTCTATGTGGCTTGAAAGCTTGTTTCTCTCACCAACAGAAGTTTGTCCAATAAAAGATACTACCTCATCCACATTGCCTTTATAATATACAAATCTCAGATTTAGACCAAACTGTGATTAATTATTACTGGATATTTTTACCTCAACTCTGTCACACAAGTTCAATTAAATGAAATGATATAGAAATATTTTTAAAAAGCAGGTACAATTTAAAATCAATCCCTCTCCTTCTCTCCCCCTCCCATACATACATACATACACATACACACACACACCTTTCCCAGTGCCTCACTCACATAACATGTACCATACACCTTATCAGAGGACTTTCTTAATAGGCAGGTCTGGTGGATGGTGGTCCCTCTGATTTCATTGCCATTGGATGATTATTGCCAAACACCCTTTCTTCAACATATGGCCCTGCAAGAAGCTACACCCATCTTTACACAGTTGGCCACAGAGGTCTAGGCATTTGTGATCTCCATGCTTAATTCCTCAAAGCACTGTAGCTGAAAATAAATATAGTATGTAACAGTGTTGAATCTCCAACTGGTGCAGAATGGGGTAGCTTAACTAAACAAACATGAACCTATGTTAAAATTAGAGCTGAGAGGAGGATGAAAAACCCATTTTGCAAAGGAGTTTGAATTTTGATGAAAAAAATCTGAACATTTTAACCTTGTTGTAAAAGAAAAAAATAATTGGATTGACTGAAATATTTTGTTTCAATTTTGATTTTTATTGTATGTTGTAACATTTCATATAGCAAAATTTAAACATCAAAATTAAGTCATTTCAAAACCAGAGATGTTTATGATAGAGTGTCCACCTCCCACAAGACCTGAATGGGTAAATTAGGCCAATTAACTTTAGGCTGCACCTGAAGGAAACCTAGAGAGTACTAGGGCCTAATTGCAGATGAAGTCCAGCTGTGGGAAGGAACCAGGCATAATATATAAAGAAAGAAAGTTGGCAGACTGAGGGAGAAAACCTGCAGTTGCTCTTTCCCCTTGTATCAGGGAGTGCAGGAAGCCGCAAGGGGAGACCAGGAAGAAGTCCAGGGAAGGAGTAGTGGGGGCTAGGAGAGTAAAAGTCCTAAACTGCTGGGTTGCAAGTCCTGGACTGGAACCCAAGTAGAAGCTGGGCCTGGGTTCCCCTACCAGCCACTGAGGGAAGTGGCAGAAACCAGGAGGTGGGGAGCAGACTGCCTGGGACAGTTTGCCTCAAAGGGCTTGTGATGGCACAGAAATGGGGAGAACTTTAATGGGACTTGGCCAGAGGGCTAAGCTATGAAGAGGGAAGTGCTGCTCCTCCTGGTGTATGAGAAGCCATGGAGTAACTGAGTAGAATGATTGGCTAAACTGCAGGAATGGGTGACAGACCAGGGGGCAGAGCTAATTCCCCCGCTGAGCCACTAAGAGGTGCTGCCAAGCGGTGAGTAAAGCACTTGCTGTGTCAGTTTAATTCTGAAAATATGAAATAAAATGTTTTTGTCAGATTTTTATTTTTTTCCCCCCAAAAAAGAAACGGGGGAAAATTAACACAATTTCACAAAATGGTTCAGTTTTGATCAAACTGCTTTCCCCCATGGAAAATGGGTCTGTGTTTCTGTATTAAGGTCTCTAAACAATGATGCATTTCATGCCTCAGTTCAGCTTTAGACATGGTCATTCCACTGTTGACCACATCTTTAATTTCAAACCACTTTTAGAGAAGATAGCTGATTTTAACAAGCTGCACATAGCACCTTTTATAGCCTTCCATCAGGGCTCTGATTCAGCGCATTGAGTAAGTTTGTGGGATCTGGTGAGGCAACTCTGCATCCCTGGGAAGATTTTTGTCATTGACAGAAGACCTCCATAATGGAATAGAAAATTGCATTCAAGTCAATGGCACATACATAGCATGGTTTCTTATTTTCATGATATTTCAGTAAGGTTGTGTACTGTTAAGATTGTGGATCAATATTGGCATAGATTGGTTTGACAGATAAGCTTGAGGAGGCACCATTTTGCTTTGAGATTTTTGTGGGTTCAGTTTGGTTAAATTGCAGCAGCTGATGGCTGATCTGGTTGGGCAAGAAGCACCTTGCCTTGATCTGGTTATTAATATGTATAAAATTAAGTTCCTGGCCATTACCGTCAAACATCCTCCAACTCCAGATTACAACCAGACAGGAAGATCACAAATATTTTGGAAGTATCATAAACAGTGCTCAAAAGATGTGGACACTCTTACAGCAGCAGCTGCTACCATGTTTCCAGTCCTTCAGTGGCCTCTGTAGGGGCTATCATGACATAAAGCTTACTATGAAGCTGCAGATCTATAGAACTACTGTTACACCAGCTCTAAGAACAAAAGAACGGCCATGCTGGGTCAGACCAAAGGTCCATCTAGCCCAGTATCCTGTCTTCTGACAGTGGCAATGCCAGGTGCCCCAGAGGGAATGAACAGAACAGGTAATCATCAAGTGATCCATTCCTTATTGCTCTGCTGGATGGCAGTTAAACCTGGGCACAGAGAGACTGAAGAATGGCGTACTGATGTTTTCAATTCTTATTTTTGTCAGCTGCTTTCTATGAGATCAGCAAATTTATTTATAGCTAAACCCAGCTCCATCAGCATTGGGTCAATTTCAGTGGCTTTTGTTGGTCCGTACATATTGCTAGGATGGAAGATCAAAAAATTACAAAGTGTTTTTATCAAGGAATGCTGCTACATGGCCAGCAATCACATGGTCAGCAAAAGCTTAAGTGGTATGAAAAGACTGTCACGCTGGCTGCAGTGTCTCAAGACCATGAGTGCCAACCTCAGGGAGGACTGTCAAGAAACAGGGCACAAACTATAGGTTCCATAATTAGGTTGCACCAACCAACTAACAAGGATGAACTCCTAAAGCACTATAACAGCTTTAACATGGTGTCACAAACAGACCTCTCGGGCATGCCAGTCTAATTGGTCACCTAGATAAGCCTGTCTTTTGTGATAGATGGTCCCTTATACCATAAATCACATCACAAAGGACCAGTCACTTACCCCCGGTCAATTGTACTTCAGTTCTCAAATCAAAAACAACACTTGTAGCCAATCCTGTAATAAACTGACTGAAGGTTTATTAACTAGAAAAAATAATTATTTACAAGCAGGGCCGGCTCCAGTGTTTTTGCCGCTTCAAGTGTTGGAAACAATTTTTTTAAAAAAAGCCACGATTGGTGGCACTTCGGCAGGAGCTCTACCACCGCTACTTCATCATTCGGTGGCAGTTCGGCAGTAGGTCCTTCCCTCCGAGAGGGACTGAGGGACCCGCGGCCGAATTGCCGCTGAAGAGTCAGACGTGCCCCCCCTTTCCCTTGGCCGCCCCAAGCACCTGCTTGTTGCGCTGGTGCCTGGAACTGGCCCTGTTTACAAGGTCAAACCAAGTAAACACACACACAAGTTAGGACTCAAAAGGTAATAGAAACTGACGCAATATGCCAGTTCCACATGTCCATTAGAGGTAATCCAAGCGAAACAAAGGGACCTCTTGCTTATGCTTAGAAATCTTTGTCCCTCAGTGTTCAAGCAACATAGGAATAGTTTCTTCCAGTCAGGCATTTTTATTCCCTTCCCCGAGCATTCAAGCTGTAATGGGACAAGAGCTTGTGCATGTACTCCCTTTAGTGCTGTGAGGAAAGCAAACAAACACTTTTGTATTCTGATGTTCTGCAATGGCTTGCTTTGTGTCTAGAAACATTCTTTTGTTGGAGAAGAAAACAGCTGTTGTGGTAACCCAGTATTTCACACTTGGTAATGCTTCTCTCCTGACTGTGTGGATTTATAGTCTTAGCAAGCATTTTTATCGCTGCAGAGCAAACACCTAAATATTACCTTATAACATGGGATACAAATATTATAAGAGTAATACATGCAGTATCCTACAAGCGTTTTGTAAAGTCTAAACACAATCTTATACCTCTAATATCATCTTTAGCAACACTAACCGGTTAACCTGTCTGATTTTCAGCTACGCATTTGTCAATGTTCACTGAGGCCCAAGGTTTTGGCATGAGCTGGCACCTGGTCTGCCAGCATCACAGATCCCAGTGATGGACACAAACTGAATATCCAGCCAGACCACCTTAAAGCTCTAGCTAGGAAGCAGATGGCACTTCATCTGCAAGGAAGCTACGTCTTTGGCATTTGTCTTTATGATGACTACAACAACTGTTCAAAATACAAAAAATGTAGAGCTCTTGATCAGAAGTCATGATTTTCTTCTAAGAAAATGTGTAACAGCATAACCTACTGAAATGAAACCCTGAAATCAAATTTATGCTATTGTTTTCCTAGAATTATGTTTGATTAAATAGCTTGAGCCAATGTGAGTCAGTATCAACATTCTTTGCTTTAACAGGAAAAGATCTTGTTCAAAAATCTCTGGGATTAAACAGATGATGTTTTCTAAGTGAAATAAAATTCATTTTTGCAAAAAGTTAAAATGTGTAGAGTATAAAAAAGAATTGGCTTTGTTTTAAAGATTATAAAGTATTTATAGTTACATTATAATGCTTGTCAGAAGGTAATATGCAAGGAAGCCAAACCATATAGAAGACAAGAGAACCTATTCATAGTGCAAGCCAATTAGGTGTACTAGTTTGATTTATTGTAGAAGTCAGTAATCCTGTATGGTTTGTCATATGAACAAGGAACTGGAATAAACTTAATGTGATACAAATGTGATGATTTCCAAAGCTTAGCGTAGTTCACTCAGAAAGAACACATCCAATTAATTTAAATATAATAGAAGCTCGAGACTGATTATTATGTAGTTTCATATATAAATTACTCATTATCTCACCTCCTAAAAAAACTCAATATGCAAAATAAAAAAATTAGCATTTCTTGTGTATAATGAGTATATATACTGTTCATCTTACTCATACAAAAAATCATTCAAATGCAGAAATGGTAGCAACTTCCCACAAGACAATTTCAATAGTAGCTGAGAAATTCAATACCATTTTTAGCAGTGAGAAATTCATCAGGGGTCAGACTGATGCATCAAAGGCAGACTTCATGATCCCCTTTCTGTTTTGGAGAGCTCTTTCTATAGGTGATTATACCTTATAAGGGACTATACATGGCTTTTTGAAAAAAGCCATTTCATTCATTCATCTTTTTCAACAGATCTTTTCACCAGAATGCTATTGGTGACAGAAAAATTGACAACTTATCCACATTAAGAGTAAGGGTAATTAATCACAAACAATTTAGCAAGGGTTATAATAAATTCTCCATAACTGGCAATTTTTAAAAATCAGGATTGGATATGCCCCAGGAATTATTTTGGAAAAATTCTATAGCCTGTTTTATATAGGACATCAGACTAGAATGATCACAGGGGTCTCTTCTGACCTTGGAATCCATTAATAATTGGGAAGAAGCAACATCAGCATGTGAACTACAGTTGGAACAAAGTGGGCTTTTTTCCTCTTTAAAAACATTCTAAACAGAAAATTGAAGTTAGTCATGATACTTCAGTATCAGAAAACCATTTCAGTTTCAAAAGAAAAACTTATTTTAAATAATTATACATTTTGCATTACACTTCATTATTGAAAATGACCTGGCAAAAATGCCATGGTTAAGTAATTTTATTTTCCGTTTACAGATTATTTAAAAGAAAGCAGTGCCACTTATTTTTTGAAGCAAACCACCCAAACATTCATCTGCACAAGAAAATACTTGTAACACATTTTATCTGAGAGTGAAATTTGCCCCAGTGTGTAAGGTCAGCTTAAGGAAAAGGATTTAATAGAATTACTCCAAATATACATATATGTAAAGATCACAGCTGAAAATCTGACTTCATTGAAGTCAATGGGAGTTTTACATTGACTTGAATGAGGCCAAGATTTCACCCCAAGAATCTTTCCCTTAATGTGGGGATTAAGTGGTGCTCAGGGCTTTGTGCAGGCCCTCTACCCCGGCGTGAATTGTATGTCTGTGTGTATCTTTAAGAGATCCTGTATGGAGAAAAGAAATACAATATAACACTTCTGTAGGTCTCAAAATCCTTAATAAAAGTAAGTCATATCACCCACCTTTTACAGATGGGAAAACTGAAGAAGAAAGGTTAAGTAAATAGTTGTGCCCAAGGTCACAAAACAAGTCAATGAGAAAAGCAACCCACATCTCGGTCCAATATTCTGGACCATTCAGACTCCCTGTATGTTGGTATCTAATTAATATACTGAACTCTGCTCACTAAGGAGATCAACAAATAAATGTGGTATTCTAAAAAGGAGGCGTAATCCATGTCTGCAGAGGGAATTTTTTTTCACATTCCTTTGGTAATATAAATATATTTATTTTTAACTACTGAGGTCTTTTGACGTTTCTGGTCCTTATAAATTGTTGTTAAGTGTAAAACACTTACAGTTTGGAAGTCCATAATAAGATATTCACAGCTCTTCATGCCAACATTTTTGTTTTGTTTATGCCTCCTCGTTTTTACTCCTTTTTTAGAACTGGCTCAGATTTGAGACCGAAGGCTGAGTGGAGGCTGGGGATTGATGGGTATCTGGACTCCAAGGCCACCAATCATGGTCAACTGTGCAGATGGTCTCTCTCCCCTCAGTAGTTCTCTTTAGAAACCCCTAGATGTAGGTGACTGGCCTGGGCATGGTGTTTTCTCCCATTAGCTGCCAGACCTATTGATGTACTCTGTGACATCTCTCAGGTACGGTAAGGTATGCTGCTGCAAGCACCATCGGGTATCCATGATTTCTATTGTGAATGTTTTACATTGGGTTTGCAGTTCAAACTTGTCCCTTGGTCTGGATCCTGCCCTCCACTCACACTTTCAATTTTCCCCAAAAGAGGCTAATGGGCTAGATGGATCATTTGAAGTAATAGGGAAGGGACGATACCCGATGAGCCACTGCCATGCTCTTTTCTTCTCAAAAGGTTTTGCTCTCCCCTCTCCATGCAGGAATGGGTAGCATAGTGGCCTACGGAAACTGTCAGTGACATGGGTAGAGTTAGGTGACAAGCAAATGTAGAGAATTAACTTTGCAATCCATGGTATAAATGCCGAACCTTGAAGTACAGACATTTATTGAATGATTTTAATATAATTAAATTGGTGTGAGCCACAGTACAAACTAATTACATTAACATTAAACATTTGATTGAACCTGTTCTATTCATTTCCAGCTAAGACTTTTACTTTTTCAAATCAACATCTTTCTCCCTGAATACTCAAGCCAGTCAAAAATCAAACACAAAGTGAGTTTCTTGCCCTTGCTCAAGGCTGCCTGTTACACTACCCTGTTGTAACTGGATGCTGAAGTCTGTTGTGGCCCCAAGAGCAGAACTGGGAAGGCTTAAAAGGTGACTTAAAGCCACATTAGCCTTCTTCCGAGGGCTGTAAGTTCTGTGTTGCACCCCTATTGTTCACACTCTTTACTGCTACATAGTACCTAATCGAATGTATAGCATTAGAACACATGGCACAAATTCCACAGAAAATCATTTTCAAATGGCAAATATTTGGTATCTATGAGGAAAACATCAAATTAGATAAAAATTAAAGGTTTTGTCTGATTTCTTTTAAACTAAATCTGCAAAGTTCAGTCAAAATAATCACTTGGTTCAGTTATGCGCTACACCGTTTATTTTCATAGCCACTACACCATGGCATGGGAAACAGAAACTAGGAGTAACATTACTTAAAACAGTATTGCATTACAGAATAATCATTCAATCACCATTTCATGATTTTATGATGACTATGACTTGGAACATTATACTTCACACACCTTTCAGAGTACTCTGTGCCTGGGAATTATTTATTTAGAATACTAGTTTTGCTGGCTGATGGACCCCAGGCAGTCTGGCATGGATATGACCCATCCCTCCATTCTGGTACCAGCTTCCCATGTCTACTTCTGTATTCCTAACTTCACTCCATTCTTTGTTGACAACAATAGTCTCACTTTCCTTGAGATTGTCATTTATATTCCATAAGGGATGTGTATCCTTCCATAAAGATGAGTATTAAGGTTTTTCCCTTGAATTTATCTTTTGAATAATTAAGTGAACACTTTGCCTACCCATTCCTAATCTCTTCTAAGGTTTCTCATCCTAATCCAAGTCTCCTTGCCCAATCAGTCCCAGTTTCCCTCTCCCAGCTCATCTGATTTGTCTCTCCCCTTCTCCCCAGCTCCTCATCCAATGTCATTCCTCCCTCTAGCCCTTTTCCTAGCTCCTTGTCCCAGTCTCTTTCCCCAGTCAATTTCAGTTGCACTTCAGAAATTTATCAGTTTTGTCCCCACTCTTCCTGGTTCCTAGTCCCACTCTTGTTGTCCAGTCAGTCCCAGTCTTCCTCCCACCATCACCTCTGAATATGGTCTCAGAGCTCCCTCACCAACCAACTGCTCCAAGTCCCAGTGTCTTCTCCTGATTTCTTGTCACAATCTCCTTGCCCAAAAGGTTCAAGGAGCCTCTCCCACTTCTCTTAATCCCAGATTCCCCCTTGGCTCTAGCTCAATCTCTGCCTCCTCCAGTTATAGTGTCACCAGACTCACCCCAATCTGCATCTGACTTTTCCCTCCCCCTGCCCCAGGTTTTTCCCCTCTGCATTCAAATCAGGCAGCTTCCTTCTCCACAGTGCCTGGGTGCCACCCAGGGGGTCACTGAGAGCACAGGACGGAAAGATGCTCTGCTTTCAGTTCTGGTGCACAGTCCCACCCTGATGCAGATTATCTGGAAGCAAGAATTATAGGGAATGTCAGCAAATGGCATATCCTCAACACAAAGGCCACACTCCTTTCAAATTTCAAGTTCCTTCTCCAAAGTATGGGGGTGCTAGAGATGTTCGAAGAAATGGACAAAAACTTAACATCATTCTCAGAAATAGCTGAACTTTATTATTAATTATTATTATTATTTTAAGAAAATATCAATGAAAAGTCCAGAATAATTCAGCCTGAAGCAGACACCTAATATGGAAAATTTCAGCCCTATTGGTTCATGCTTGACAAAGTTATAAGAAACTGAAAGAGTCTCATACCAGAAGTTTAGGGTAACCTGAACAAGAAGCATTACTACTGGCCCCAGTCATAATCACCAAATAACCAGAGTTTGGCATAGTTTAACATGAACAGCCATCTGCTTAGAAAAGGTCATGACTGAATCATAAATCAAGACTAAAGCTTTGTTAATGCACTTACTTAGCAGCTGCTTTAACAGTGCCTGGCTCAATACATTGAGGGTATGCCTACACTATGGGATTATTCTGATTTTACATAAACCGGTTTTGTAAAACAGATTGTATAAAGTCGAGTGCACGCAGCCACACTAAGCACATTAATTCGGTGGTGTGCGTCCATGTACCGAGGCTAGGGTCAATTTCCAGAGCGTTGCACTGTGGGTAGCTATCCCGTACCTATCCCACAGTTCCCAAGGTCTCCCCCGCCCATTGGAATTCTGGGTTGAGATCCCAGTGCCTAATGGGGCAAAAAACATTGTCGCGGGTGGTTCTGGGTACATCCTCACCCCTCCCTCTGTGAAAGCAGCAGACAACCTGTCATAATATAATTCCCAATTCTGGACCTTAGCGTCCAAAATATGGGTATTAGCATGAATTCCCCTAAGCTTAATTACCAGCTTAGATCTGATAGGCTGCCACCAATCAGGACTTAGAGTAGAGCACCTGATCGACTCTAGTCTCCCCCAAAAACCTTCCCTGGGGGTCCCAAGACCCAAATTCCCTGAGTCTCACAACAAAGGGGAATAAACCATTTCCTTCCCCCTCCCTCCTTCCTCCCCAGCTCCTTCCCGCCCTGGGAACACTAGGAGATCACCTGATTCAACTCCGTGAATCTAACACAAAGAGGAACTTTACCATTCCCTCCCTCAGGCAATATAGACTCAAGCTTCTTTGAGCCTTAACTAGGAGAAAACACTCATACAGGTCTTAAAGCAAAGCTTTTAATAAAAAAAGAAAGAAAAAAGTAACAGGTTTATCTCTGCACTTTAGATGGTAAAAAGTTACAGGGTCTTCCAACTTATAAACAATAGAAAGAAACTTTCTCCAGCAGAAACACAATTTAAGCTACTTCCAGCAAGTACACATATGCAAATGAAAAAGAAAACAAATTAAAAGACTATGACCGCCTTTTCTACTTACAATTCTGAACAGATAAGAGACTGTAGCAGGGAGATTGGCAGAAACCTGGTTATACCTCTAGCCCCATCCAGGACTCAGAGAGAACAAAGCCAAACCCAAAACCCACAAACAAAGGCTTCCCTCCACAAGATTTGAAAGTATCTTGTCTCCTGATTGGTCCTCTGGTCAGGTGTTCGCAGGTCACTGTTTGTTAACCCTTTATAGTTGAAAGAGACATTAACCCTTAGCTATCTGTTTATGACACAACCGTTTCGTGCCTTTTTTCCTGGCTGAACTGTGCAAACGCCATAGCACAGCAAGCATGGACCCTGCTCAGATCAAGACCGCAATCGTGGACGTTGTAAATGCCTCGCGCATTCTTGTGCAGTCTATGCTGAACCAGGACCTGCAAAGCCAGGCGAGGAGGCGGCGGCTACAGCAGCGCAGCGACGAGAGTGATGAGGACATGGACACAGAATTCTCTCAAACTGCAGTCCCCTGTGCTTTGGAGATCCTGCTGGTAACGGGACAGGTTCTAGCCATTGAACGCCGATTTTGGGCCCGGGAAACAAGCACAGAGTGGTGGGACCGCATAGTTTTGCAGGTTTGGGATGATTCGCAGTGGCTGCAAAACTTTCGCATGCGTAAGGGCACTTTCATGGAACTTTGTGACTTGCTTTCCCCTGCCCTGAAATGCCAGAATACCAAGATGAGAGCAGCCCTCACAGTTGAGAAGTGAGTGGCAATTGCCGTCTGGAAGCTTGCAACGCCAGACAGCTACCGGTCAGTCAGGAATCAATTTGGAGTGGGAAAATCTACTGTGGGGGCTGCTGTGATGCAAGTAGCCAAAGCAATCACTAAGCTGCTGCTACAAAAGGTTGTGACTCTGGGAAACGTGCAGATCATAGTGGATGGCTTTGCTGCAATGGGATTCCCTAACTGTGGGTGGGGGACGATAGATGGAACTCATATCCCTATCTTGGCACCAGAGCACCAGGGCACACAGTACGTAAACCGCAAGAGGTACTTTTCCATGGTGCTGCAAGCACTGGTGGATCACGTGGGATGGCCAGGAAGGGTTCATGACGCTCGCGTCTTCAGGAACACTACTCTGTTTAAACGGCTGCAGCAAGGGGATTACTTCCCAGACCAGAAAACAACAGTTGGGGATGTTGAAATGCCTGTAGTTATCCTGGGGGACCCAGCCTACCCCTTGATGCCATGGCTCATGAAGCCATACACAGGCAGCCTGGACAGTAGTTAGGAGCTGTTCAACTACAGGCTGAGCAAGTGCAGAATGGTGGTAGAATGTGCATTTGGCCGTTTAAAGGCGTGCTGGTGCACATTACTGACTCGCTCAGACCTCAGCCAAACCAATGTCCCCATTGTTATTTCTGCTTGCTGTGTGCTCCACAATCTCTGTGAGAGTAAGAGGGAGACCTTTATGGCGGGGTGGGAGGCTGAGGCAAATCACCTGGCCTCTGATTACCCGCAGCCAGACACCAGGGCGATTAGAAGAGCACACCACGAAGCGGTGCGCATCAGAGAAGCTTTGAAAATGAGTTTCATCATGGGCCAGGGTACAGTGTGACTGCTGTGTCTGTTTCCCCTTGATGAACCCCCCCCTTGATTGACTCATTCCCTGTAAGCAACCCCCCCTCCCCCTTCGATTACAGCTTGCTTAAGGAAATAAAGTCACTTTCATTTAAAAATTATGTATTCTTTTTTAAAAAGTCATTATAAAAAGAGGGAGAGAACTGACAAGGTAGCCCGGGTGGGGTTTGGGTGGAGGATAGTAGGGAAGGAAAAGGCCACTAAAAAAATTTCAAAGTAATGACAGCCTTTTGGTTGGGCTGTCCACGGGGGTGGAGTGGGCAGGTGCACAAAGCCTTCCCCCACGTATTCTTACACCTCTAGGTGAGGATGATGTGGAATATGGTGAGTGTGGTTACACAGGGGCTGCAATGGCACTCTGTGACCCTGCTGCTGTTCCTGAAGCTCCACCAGACATCGGAGGATGTCAGTTTGATCACGCAGCAGCCCCAGTGTTGCATCCCGCCACCGCTGATCTTCCTGCCTACACCTCTGATCTTCCTGCCGCCACCTCTCATCTCAAGCCTCTCTCCTCTCCTCACGTTCGTCCTTCCTATCCTCACATTTGTCCCTCCTGTCCTCACGTTCACTGGCATCTTTCCTCTAATTTGATACCACGTCTTTCCACTCATTCAGATGAGCTCTTCCATTGCGGGTTACTTCCATGATTTCCGAGAACATTTCATATGGCGTCTTTTGTTTCCTCCACCTTCTCTGAGATAGCCTTCGAGATGGAGCAGGGAGGCTTGCAAAATTTGCAGCTGCATGAGGGAGGTAAAAAAGGGAGAGAAGCATTTAAAAAGATACATTTTACAGAACAATGGTTATATTCTTTCACAGTGAACAACACTATTCACCTTACATAGCACATATGATTTCACTACAAGGTCGCATTTTGCATCTTAATATTGAGTGCCTGCGGCTCTGGTGTTAGAGAACTCACAGACGCAGGTCCAGGAAGCAGAATTCAGCTTGCATGTGGCCATGGTAAGCCATTGTCTTTCAGCTTCTGCAGCTTTCATATACACAGTGCCCTTCTTTCCCAAATACCAAGCAAAGCCTGTTCAGTGCTGCTTCTTTCCTGTTAACATGCAGCAGCAGAAACCATCACCCCGCCCCATCCAATTCTCTGGGATGATCGCTTTAGCCCTCCCCCCATCGCGTGGCTGGTATCGTGGAAGATCACTGCTTATCACCCCTCTTCCCCACTCCCCACGACGTGGCTGGTAGCAAGGAAGATCCTTGCTAGCCAAATGCGAAAAAGCTCAGCGCCATTACCCCCTCTCCCCTCCCCCCGCTTGGCTACCTGCAAGGAAGGATTTCTTTTAAGCAACAGGCAAACAGCCCAGTAGGAATGGCCATCTCTGTCCCCTTAATTAAATTCCTGAATTTCAACCAGGTTACCATGAACGATATCACTCTCCTGAGGATAACACAGCGAGATAAAGAATGGATGTTGCTTGAATGCCAGCAATCACCAGGACCACACGCAGCTAGGCTTTGTCATGCAATGATACCAGATTACTTGCTACATGCATGGTGTGGTCAAGTGTCCTACCATGGTGGACGGAATAAGGCTGCCTTGCCCAGAAACCTTCTGCAAAGGCTTTTGGAGTACCTCCAGGAGAGCTTCATGGAGATGTCCCTGGAGGATTTCCGTTCCATCTCCAGACATGTTAACAAACTTTTCCAATAACTGTACTGGCCGCGAATGCATCCCAAGTCCTCAGGGCAAATCAATCATTAAAAAACGCTTGCTTTTAAACCATGTTTTATATTTACAAAGGTACACTCACCAGAGGTCGCTTCCATGGCTTCATTGTCTGGGCTACTGGCTTGGGAGGGCTGGTAGGGTAATTCAGTCTGGGTGAGAAAAAGCTCCTGGCTGTTAGGGAGAACGGAGTGCTGTGTGCTCTCTGCATGCTCGTCCTCCTCTTCCTCCTCCTCATCTTCCCCGTCTGCAGAATCCTCAGGCATGACTGAGATTACCAACTCCACCTCGGAATCCACGGACAGGGGCGGGGTAGTGGTGGCGGACCCCCTTAGAATTGCATGCAGCTCAGCGTAGAAGCAGCATGTTTTTGGCCCTGCCCCGGACCTTCCGTTTGCTTCTTTGGTTTTCTAGTAGGCTTGTCTGAGCTCCTTAACTTTCACTCTGCACTGCACTGAGTCCCTGGTGTGGCCTTTCTCCATCATAGCCTTGGAAATTTTTTCAAATGTTTTTTCATTTCGTCTTTTGGAACGGAGTTCTGTTAGCACAGAATCCTCTCCCCATACAGCGATCAGATCCAGTACCTCCCATGCGGTCCATGCTGGAGCTCTTTTTTGATTCTCAGGAGACTGCATTGTTACCTGTGCTGATGAGCTCTGTGTGGTCACCTGTGCTGATCAGAGCTCCAGGCTGGCCAAACAGGAAATGAAATTCAAAAGTTTGCGGGGCTTTTCCTGTATACCTGGCCAGTGCATCTGAGTTCAGATTGCTGTCCAGAGCGGTCACAGTGGTGTAGTGTGGATTACCACCCGGAGGCCAATACCGTCGATTTGCGGCCACACTAACCCTAATCCGATATGGTATTACCGATTTTAGCGCTACTCTTGGAGGAGTACAGAAACTGATTTAAAGAGCCCTTTATATAGATATAAAGGGCCTCGTTGTGTGGACGGGTACAGCGTTAAATCAGTTTAACGCTGCTAAAATTGGTTTAAACGCGTAGTGTAGACCAGGCCTGAGTGTATGGGCACATCCACCCACTCATCCAACTACCTTTAATTGTCTGCATTAACCTGTTATTTGCCTACATGTTCTTTATTTCAACTAATCTTTTTTGTGTCAGAAGCTTTTTTTTATATATATATGATTGTGAAATAATTACCAGCAAATGTTTAGGCATCATATGAATACAGCACACCATAATCCAGTAGCTCCATGACATGAGCACTAACTACAAATGCTTTTAAATGTTGGAAGTTGCAGTACCACAGCTGTATCTGCTCAGTCTCCATGTGCTTCCAAATTCTCTGCTGGTATGATTTGAAACAACTCTACTGAAGTTAAAGGAGCTCCACCAATTTACACTAGTAGAGAATTTGGCCTCTTGTCATCTTTAATGTTTTACCAGTGTAAAATCCTAATTCAGTGTCAGCAAGAGAGGACAAAATACTCAATGTCAGATTAATTCAGTGTGACTAACCTTTTGTTGTAATAGGCTTTCCTTTTTTTTTTTTAAATTAACCTTTTTAGTGGAACGAAACAAACCCTTTTGTGCCATATACACTTCTCCTTTCATTTAAGAGTTTACTTCCATGGTAGTATAGTGCTACTGTTAAACGAAAATGGCATATTAAAATTTGACAAACACAAACTAACTGTAGCTGATATCCAAATGTACTGTAAATGTAAATTCTTTTTTTGGAAACCAGACACTCAAAGCTCCAGCGGCCTGATTCACCATTGCATTCCTCAGTTTTATGCTATAACAACTCAATTTATCTTATACTGACATCAGAGTAATCCAGTGGTGAATCAGGCCCTCTGGCTGTTTTTCACATGTATTCATATTGAAGGTCCAAAATCCATTTGCTGTGGATGTAAAATCTTAACTACAGTTTCTGCTAAAAACTTTTCATATAGGCCTGGATGAGGACTAGCTAACAAAGAACAATACATAGCTAAGAGAAAGCTGGGGTAAACAGATAACCTAGTGTGTTTCAGGTCAGTGAGCAGAGTCAACATAACTCCAAATGTAATTGTGCGTCCTTATCGTGAGTTATAGGCACATGAAGCACTGAGAAAGGCCTCACAGTTACTCCCTAATACTGGGAGGAGATAGTGGTACAATACCCCTCTGATCCCAGACAGAATTCAGGGACAGGCCTAATATGATTGACATGAGTTATGTGTCAGAGGGGTAGCCGTGTTACATGCATCTGACGAAGTGGGTATTCACTCACGAAAGCTCATGCTCCAAAATGTCTGTTAGTCTATAAGGTGCCACAGGACTCTTTGCTGCTTTGACATGAATTATGACACCCTCCCTTCACAGATGTATGCATGCCAATCCTAGCCCACAGAAATGCAAGGGTAAACTTATAAGCAATTGTTATTGTTAAGTACTAATTACTGCTTTTTTGCTTTAAATCTCCAGGAATGTACCTGTTGGTCAACCGGGAGAGAAGCTACCTCATTCCTCTGCACCCCAAAATTAGGATTTAACCTATATACTTTAATAGACATAGTTTGAGGGTAATTACCTGTGTGTCAGCAGTATGTTAATTTGAGCCTTGGGCAGAGCCATTATGTAGTCTTTTAGACCATTGGTTTATTGTGTTTATCTTGTCTTACTCCTAGAACCTATCCAGGGGCTTGGGAAACTCATCCACATCGCTTCTCTCCACCCAATGAGCAGCCAATATAATATATTGTCATTAATTGCTCTGTAGTGTCTCTGAGCCTGATAAGCAAAGTGATACTCCGCCAGTGCTGTGCGTAAAAAACATCTGTGCTTGACTCTAAACAGTGTCCATTTTTGATCCTTCACATATTTGTAAGAATATATATAATATTTGATTAGCAGAAACAACAAATGAAGAAATGTGTTGCACTTGCTGAGGTAATACAGTTAGCTTGCTATGAAACAGTTACTGGAGATTATTTGTAAGGTTTGCCTAATCCTCTCAAATTTTCATTATACATTCTTGTCAGAATGAAATCTGAGTATTTGTGCCATCTGAGAAGCCTGGATGGTCAGAATGTAGGGTATTATTCTATGCATTATGTTGAATTTTAAAGTTATGACATTGTTCTATTCTAAATTTATCTACAGTTTATCTACTGTTCTTCTGACAGTTTGTGGCCAATGAAAATTAAAGACAAGACGACAGATGATTAGGGAAATATTTTTGCAATCATTTCAACACATATGGGAAATATAAACAGTTAGTCTCTGTAGATCTTTCATTTTCTTCAACCAGTACTTTGATCTATGCAACTATATAAATACAGTGACAAAAAAAACCACAAGGGTTATTTTCTGACCAAGATGTTTAAGATATAGCAGTGCTCAAAGTATCTGCACATTAGGTGGCCACCAGCTTGAAATGATACAGATCCTTTTATCTCACTAAGGGTACGTCTACACTACAGGGTAATTTTGAATTAACTTAAACCGGTTTTATAAAACAGATATTATAAAATCGATTGCACGCGGCCACACTAGGCACATTAATTCGGCGGTGTGCGTCCATAGTCTGAGGCTAGCATCAATTTCCGGAGCGTTGCACTGTGGGTAGCTAAACAATAACAACAATAACAACAACTTTGATTTGCAGCCACACTAACCCTAAATCGATATGTTAATATGGATTTTAGCATTTCTCCTCTTATTGAGGAGTACAGAAATCGATTTAAAGAGCCCTTTAAATCGATATAAAGTGCATTGTAGTGTGGACGGGTGTCATAAACAGATAGCTAAGGGTTAATGTCTCTTTCACCTATAAAAGAGTTAACAAACAGTGACCTGAAACACCTCACCAGAGGACCAATCAGGAGACAAAATACTTTCAAAACTGGGTGGAGGGAAGTTTGGGTGTGAGTTTTTTGTCTTGGTTCAATGACCCTCTCGGCTCTGAGAGTGATCTCTCTATCTCCAGGCTTTCTAATCTTCTGTTTCCAAGTTGTAAGTACAAGGATAGTAAGACAATAGGTTTATATTGTTTTGTTTGTATTTACATGTGTGTAGTTGCTGGAATGTGTTAAATTGTATTCTGTTTGGATAAGGCTGCTTATTCATTTTTTCTTTTAAGCAATTGACCCTGTATATGGTCACCTTGATACAGAGACAAATTTTATGTCTTTTTCTTTCTTTTTATATAAAGCTTTCTTTTTAAGACCTGTTGGATTTTTTTTTTAGTGGGGGCTCAAGGGGATTGAGTCTGCAGCTCACCAGGGAATTGGTGGGAGGAAGAAGACAGGGGGGAAGAGAGAATCTCTTTGTGTTAGATTTACTAAGCCTGAATTTGCATAACCTCTGGGTGAGGGAAGAGAAATATTTGATTTCTCGGTGTGGTGTTTCAAAGACTTGAAGCGGGGAATCTCCTAGAGTACCCAGGGCGGGAAAATCTGGGAGGAGGTAAAGAGGGGGAAGGGAAGTGGGTTATTTCCCTTTGTGGTGAGACTCAGGGCATCTGAGTCTTGGGGTTCCCCAGGGAAGGTTTTGGGGAAACCAGAGTAAGCCAGACACTGGAATTCTGGCTGGTGGCAGCAATATCAGATCCAAGCTGGTAATTAAGTTTGGAGGTTTCATGCTAGCTTCTCATGTTCTGAACTCTAAGGTTCAGATCTGAGTAGGACAGTTATGACATGAGTGGCAGCGGTGTGGAAAGATAAGATCCAGAAGCCAGTAGGAATATTTTCTTTTTCTCTGCTAGGGCTTTTATGCAGAGAGAAAGGGTGGTTTTAAAAAGAGCCAGAGAGAATTTTTTTTTCTGTTCTCTGGTTGCAGTTTGGCTTGCATATTAAGCAAGGAACTATTAAGGTTGACAAAGGGTCTTTTGTTAAACTATAGCACTCCTATTGAAAGTCAAGTACCCAGCACAACACACATGCAAATAAAGTGGTTTTTCTGGTTTACTTTACATTTAAAAGATTAGCTAGAGGAAGAAAAAAAAGGCACTGTTGCTAGGCAGACCCCAGGAGACAACAGAGAGCCAGCACTTCCAACAATAAACACCAGAGGGCACCCCAACACAATAAAACAGGAACCATGACTTCCAAGGCAAAAATGGAGGCAGAGAAACAAATCAAAGAAGCAGACCACAGGCGACAAATGGAAAAAAGAGAAAAAGAGGTGGACCTGAAAGAAAGGGAAGAAAACATCAAACTGGCAGCCCATAAAAGAGAACAAGAAGCCAAAGATGCAGGCCACCGACGAGAACTGGAAAAACAACAAAAACAGAGTGAAGAGAGGGAAAAAGAGAGAAAGCATGGAATAGACTTGGCGCGGGCCAGGCAGGATGCTCCCACCAGTCCTAACAACCCTGCGCCAATGATTGTTCCACATCACAAGAAATTTCCCACCTACAAGGCAGTTGATGACACTGAGGCCTTCTTAGAAAATTTTGAAAGGGCCTGTCTTGGGTACAGCATCCCTGAAGACCAGTACATGGTAGAGCTGAGGTCACAGCTCAGTGGACCCTTAGCAGACGTGGTGGCTGAAATGCCAAAGGACAGAATGTACGATTATAAACTGTTTCAAACCAAGGCCAGATTCAGAATGGGGATAACCCCGGATCATGCCCGTCGGCGTTTCAGAACCCAAAAGTGGAAACCAGATGTGTCATTTCCCAGACACACCTACTATGTTGGGAAAAATTATGAGGCCTGGATATCAGGAAACAATGTTAAATCCTTGGACGAACTGCACCTCCTCATACAAATGGAGCAGTTCTTGGATGGTGTTCCTGAGGACATAACACGGTACATACAAGATGGAAAACCCAAAAATCTCACTGAGGCAAGGGAAATTGAAGCCAAATGGATGGAAGTGGCAGAAAGCAAAAAAGCTACTGTCAAGGGGAGCGAATACCCCAGGGGGCACACCGACAATAAACCCTACAACCGAGGGCAGCCGAAGACCCCACCTACAACCCAAGGAAAGCCACAGACACCCTATTCTTCCACCTCACCAGTCTCCAGTAACCCACCTCGACCCAGTGACCAGTCAGCTGGAAGATGCTTCAAGTGTAATGAACTGGGATATATAAAGGCCAACTGCCCAAAGAACCCCAACCAGGTGCAAGTCATTACACCACCATCACCCAAAAGATCCCCAGGCCCAGATGCCTCTCAAATACCCTTGGAGCGAAGGGAAAATTTGAGAGTGGGCGGAAGGAAGGTTACTGCGTGGAGAGACACAGGGGCACAAGTGTCAGCTATCCACCAATCCTTTTTCGACCCCAAATTCATCAACCCAAAGGCCAAAGTGACAATTTACCCCTTCATGTCACAAGCTGTAGACTTGCCTACAGCTGAACTGCCTGTCCAGTACAAAGGCTGGTCAGGAATGGGGACTTTTGCAGTCTATGACAATTATTCCATCCCCATGCTACTGGGGGAAGATTTGGCCAACTAGGTGAAGCGGGCCAAGAAAGTGGGAATGGTTACAAGCAGCCAAACCAGGCAAGCTTCTCGACCCATTCCTGTTCCTGAGCCGTCCACTGAGGCCCCGTCTGTGTTACAAGAGACCCAGACAGAGGTAGTGGACCCGGATCCCATGCCAACAACTGAAACAGCCACAGTGACTCCAGTCCCAGACCAGGAACTGGAAAAACAGCCAGCACCAGAATTAAATCGATTTAACGTTGTTAAAATTGGTTTAACTGCTTAGTGTGGACCAGGCCTAAAACATAAAGGGTTGTATTAGTGAACAGTAGAGCTGATCAGAGCACAATTCGTTTTGTGGTAACTTTAAAGATTTTTAAATTTGTTTTTGTTCCACATTGGAATGAAAACAATCTTCCAAATTTTTTGTGTGAAAACAGAATTGTGTCAAAATGACCATTTTGTAATAAGAACCCCAAGGTTTTCAATTTGGGAAGGAGTGGGGGAGACCCTGTATTCAGTACATTTATGTGGGCTGTGAGACATACAGGTTCAAATCCCTTCGCTGCTTGATTCAAAGGAGAGGTTTTCATCCCAAATCACTGTGAATTAGTGATCGCCAAGAAAGTTTTCCAATCCCTCAAAATTCTGAAATTTCAAAGACATTCCAGTTCTTCATCAAGATACAGCTCAGTCCTTTTGATTTTTCACTCACACAGAAAAGAACTATTAAAGGCCTCAACCCTATGGGCGGCTCCAGGCCTCAGCACGCCAAGCGCGTGCTTGGGGCGGCAAGCCGTGGGGAGCGCTCTGCCAGCGCAGCAAGGGAGGCAGGCAGGCTGCCTCTGGCAGCTTGCCTGCGGAGGGTCCGCTGGTCCCATGGCTTCAATGGATCTCCCGCAGGTGTCCCTGTGGAGGGTCTGCTGGTCCCGCGGCTTCGGTGAACCTCCTGCAGTGGAGGGACCTCCAGCTGACCCTCCACAGGCAAACTGCTGGAGGCAGCCTGCCTGCCATGCTTGGGGCGGCAAAATCCCTAAAGCTGTCCCTGCTTACCCCACAGATAGTCTCAGGGTCAGGGCATTCACCTAGGCTGTAGGAGACCCAGGTTCAAATCCATGGTCTGAATCAACTAGCATAGGTCTTTAACCCTGCATTTCCCAGCTCACTGCCGTAAACACTACCCTGGGTCTCTTTTTTGGCCTAGACGCAATGTTTTGACAGAGACTTCATCAACAGCTACACAAAAATATTTCAGCTTTGGCCAAATTTAATTTGAAGGAAAATGTTATACTAATAAACAGCACCATGTCTCCTGAATAGACTTACATAAGATAAGAATAAATGTTTGAGTACACATTAAAACTATGTTAATCAGTTGCAGCTGCAAATGACAGAATATAGACATCTAGTTGATTGTGCTTGCAAATAAGATAGATGTCTAAATTCTGCCCTTTACACCCACAATTGACTACAGGTACAAAGTTAGAGGCCCATAAAATAGTGAGTCCACTTGAACAGTGACTGTAAGTGTGCACTGAGGTGACGGCTGTACCCTGAAAAAGCATGAAAATATATATACATACACACACGGCTGCTAAAGGGAAGAGTTGGTGCTGAAACATTTATGGGACCTGTTTAACCCTTTAGGTTGAGATAACTATTGAACATGGGGTAAAGTTTCCAAGTTTCTTTTCTCTATATAATTTATGTCCTGTACAAATACAAGTAAAGTCTAAGTCCAGTACTAAGTACTCATGCTGAAGTATATCATATAAGTATAACAGAACAATTTACAATAGATGTCTGACTTTCAAGAAAACAAAGCAAGGGTGGTGGTGAACAGAAAAATGTTATATTGTTGGGAAGAAAATCCCCAAAGCAATCAGTTGTAAATTTAAAAGCTAACACTTTCCACTTGGGAAAAAAATGTTTTAGTATTCAGGTTGGTTTTGCACAAATGAACACTCCAACTTAACTGTCTATTTTAAAAACTATGGGTTGGTAGCAACCTTCTTAAGCCTACCTCATTGGAGAAAAACAACTTGCATAAATAGTGTGTTGCTGACATCTAGATGATATGGTCTTCTGAGACGATTCAATGTTCCAACAAGGAGCAGATCAGATGATACATGTGCATTCAAGGATCTTTAACTAGCCACCCAAGCCAGACCTGAGACACAGCACCATCCAAAACTTATAACTCAAAAGCAAGAATCTGTAAGGAGAATGCCTTTCCCTCATTCTGTCAATCAGAAAAAAACTGCAGACACAGCCTATCAATATATAGTACCTTTATCATATTTCACAACCATGATCAATTACAAATTCATTTCATATAATCTAGAGTCCATTGCCTCGTTTACTTGTGTCTCCCACTTCATTATAAAGATGAGTTTTCTATAAATTTGGTCTTGGTAAATTTAATGGTGTTTGCAACAGCAGTTGTGTCCAGGAAATAACAGTAGATTTATTAGTACTGTATTTGAGAAGTGTTTTGGTCATTTGCAAATGGCAATGTACTGCAAGTGTTAAACAGCTTAATTTTTTTTTTTTATTTCAGAAGGAAAATATAGTGTTATTACTGGTGTTAGTGATAAGGTGATAATTTTAAGATACAAATACAGAAATGATATATTTTAAATAAATGATCCAGAGCTGTACAGTTCAGATCTGAATGTCAATTCAAGGATCTCCAGAGTCTGAGAGGGGTGAGACCCAACGTTCCAATTTGGGACAATCTCATAAAAACCAACCAACCAACCAAAAACCACACCAGTTCCATTAAGTCAATGTCTCTATAACAAACCTTTGAAGTACTACCACATGCATTTAAATTACCTTTAAAGTTTGTGTGAAGTAACAATTTGAACCAGAGTTCTCAGGATCACAGATGCACTGTTTTTTCAGATTTCAGAGTAGCAGCCGTGTTAGTCTGTATCCGCAAAAAGAACAAGAGTACTTGTGGCACCTTAGAGACTAGCAAATTTATTTCAGCATGAGCTGTAGCTCACGAAAGCTCATGCTGAAATAAATTTGTTAGTCTCTAAGGTGCCACAAGTACTCTTGTTCTTTTTACTGTTTTTTCAGGTAGTCTCTTTATAGCTTATTGCACAATATTTTTAGAGAATTGTGATTCAATACAAATGCCAGAAAGCATACTTGTTAGATAAGGTCATTTACCAAAATATTTCAGGCCAACAGTTTGCTCAATAACTACTTAATGGCTTATTGAACATTTCATTGTAATCCAATAGGTAGAGTGAAAGTGAGGTCGCTTAAGACAGATGCACAAACGGCTAGGTAATTTAAACCATCAAATTATGCATGAACCAATCAAATAATGATGCAGCCTTATTACTGTTACTCTTCTCTTCTCTTCTTCCTCCTTTTTCGATGTCACTTTCCCTTATTACATCTTGCCTCAAATTAGATTTTAAATTATTCAGATCAAGGACCATGCCTAGCTCAGCTGGGCCTGTTGTCACATGCAGTGTTGCTCCACCCTCCTTTGACAAACACACTGTTATCAATATCAGCAAGGAAAAAAAAATCCTTGCAGTAAGGACAATAATCCTAATAAAAAAAAGTGCTGGAGGATGATCAGATTTTTTTTTTAATTAGTCAAACGTAAGGTCCCAGCATCTCTCGGTAACAGTGCTTTAAAATGGAAGGTCTATGTAGTAAAAGGGATGGGGGGGAACTACATGGAAAGCAATGTCTTTATCCATAAAGAATGGAAAAATACAAATACAAAAAGAAAAAAGGATTAGCTTATAATAGATGCAGACATGGGCACCAGAGAAGTGATGGTACAATATACCATAGCTTTCCAGTTTAAGGGTTCAATAAAGGGAGAGTAAGTTCAAGTAAAACGAGTGGCAGACAGACTTTAAACACAAAGTGAATACTCTGCAGCACGTTATCAGCTTTATGAAAACAACTGTAGATATTCTAGTTCAAGGAGGAAAAATTCAAGGATCTGTAGTAATTGCATTGATCCTGATAAAGAAAAGTGAGGCTACTAAAGTAAATGAACTAATAAAGCTTATAAACAATTTTATCCATCACGAGAACAAGATACTGTGGAGGCACTCGACCTGCTCTCAGTTTGGTAGAGTACCGGAAAAGAATGATTTGCATACGTTTCATAGTCTTCAACTCTCCACTAGTTTAACAGTGATGGGCAGAACTCCATCATTTATCAAGGCTGCTGCTCATTTTGATAGAATAGATTAAAACTGCTCTCTTCAGTTTTGATTAAAAAAAATGTTACATAGCTCTATCTATCCGAGAAGCTACAAGCTAGGTTATTTTTCAAGACATTCAATCTAAAGTACATATATTTTTCTCCCTTTGGCGGTTGGTAATTTCTAAATGCTGATGAACTAAGCTGTAAGTTAGGGCCCTGTCCATGGTAAGGTGCATCAGTTTTAGTTTACATTTTCACAATCCTGCCTATTTCAATTTTTAATTCCTTATGGTAATTTTGTCAGATAGATAACCTTGTGATTATTGAGGTAAAAGTGGACTTTCTGCCACTATTTCACTTACACATTGCCACCTGTCCAAACAGCTTTACGAGTGTCTGAAATAAAAATTTTATGGAAAAAAAGTTTTACACCTAAATTCTAACCCCCCAGCCTCCCCAAAAAACCTAGCTTACTTGTACACTTAGGACATGTCTAAGATAAATAAATATGTACATATGAATCAGTATCAACTCCTGTGATAGTCATGGATGTCTAGAGAAAAACTAGACAAATATTTGAAATCTAGTCAATATTATACATTAAATCTCAGATTTCAAAGCCATACTTCATTTCATATAGCGACAAATTCTGATGCCCTTCCTCCAGCTGAGCAGCCTGCTACTCCTTGTGTATCCCATTGATTCATAAAGGACTATGAGTATCATGCTTCTTATTGTAGAGTATCAGGATTTGGACTATAATGATGAGATAAGGCTGGTCAAGGTTGGGGACTCTGAATGCACCCATAATAGAAACAAACAACCCCATAACATTTTATTTCAAGATGCAGATTCTCTCTTTAATATTAAAAAATATACCCATGATTGTTACAGTTAAAGTATTGAATTTTAGAATTCTTGTTACCAGGACCATTTTTAGGTCTTTACATTCCCAGGATTTCATTGCCTAAGTTTCCAATTATTATATGAGTACCACTATTTGCAGGTGCCAGTATTCCATTAGACTAAGAAAGATGTTTACCCTTTTTGTTTTACCAAGTTGAATATATTTAGTACACGAATTATTTTGAACTAGTTCTGGGAAATCAAACCATCTCCAATTATTCATTCACATGAATATTTCTTACAAATTAATATATGAACTTCTTTATTTACCACAGATAATTATACTTTTAATTGGTCTTCTACAAAAATATTTGTGATAGACTTTAACTGTCATTCTTGTTAGACTGAAAATATAGGGTGAAGTAATATTCTTTTCCAGCAATATTATCAATAAGGACATCTAGTTCTTTCATTCCCCATAGTTGCACTCTGTTATTTAAAGCTGAGATTTAAGTTAATCAAATCATAGAACAAAGTTGGAGGGTTGATTTGCAAATTATATAGTTATTTTCCTTTTCAAAGTCCTCTGATGGCAGTTCAGTATCACTGGACCAGTAGAGCCTGATATTTGTGTATTAGGTGCACAAAAAGTAGGATCAGAGCTATGTCATCTGGTTCCCTCTGGCATCTCAATCCCAGTCTCCATCTTCTCTGTTTAAAACTGATCAGTGACAGCAATCCTCTCAATCCTTCTAAAAATACCTCTGGAATGGCCTGCAACAATCCAGAATTTATCCCAGTCTCTTTTCTCCTTGCAACCACTGGTTCTGTGTCATATCTAAATTGCCTCCCAAGATTTTTCCACTGTAGTCACACAGCTTCCCCACAGGTTATATCTAATCCAGGAGGCCACTCTTTTATCCCACTCATCCCTGGAATTCCACTCCCAAGATGCCTCAGTCATGCCACCTTTCTACCTTTCTAAGACAGCAGACAGCTCACCTGGTTATGGCTTTTCAGGCTGAACAATCATATTTAGCATTTCTTTGAACTGACTATACCACTATAGGAATCATTGGTGACATTTCCCTGAGAAACCTGGAAGGGCTAGGGTGCTCAAAGTTTTCTTTGGTTTTTCTCCCAGAGTTTCTTCCTTTTAGTCTTTTGTCTGTTCTGGAGCCGAAACATGCTAGGAAACTGACTGTATGCATAGTAGCACCCAGCTCCTCTCTGCTGCACAGATCCTGCCCCATGTCCTTTCCTCCATAACCTTTTCCTTCCTCCTGAAAATGGCACACCACTAGTCCTGAGGAGGGCATGTGTTAGGAAGCTGAAAGGGTATCGCTTTCTAGCCCCTCTGGTGGGCCAAAACAATCACTTTGTGTGTGGGGGGTAAGGGGGTGGGGCACAGCAGTGGGCTTACACCAGGACTAACAGGCAAGGATGTAATGGTCACATGACAGGGATGCCAGCAGTCATGCTTAGTGGTTGGAGCAGGAGTCATGCCCGATTGTCAGAGTAGGAGTCAAGCCCAGTGGATAGAACATGAGTTGGTAGCCAGAAATTGGGGCCCAGGGTCAGAGCCAAGGATCGCAGGAAGAATCAGAAGCCAGGAACTGGAACATAGGGTCAGAATCAGAGTCAGAGGCCAGATGCAACAGCCAAATGTAGAAATCAAGAATCAGAGCTGAGAGTCAGAATTGGATTACTTGGAGTGAGGTAAGGCTGGGAAGAAGCAGGCACTATTGCAACCATGGACAAAATCTTTGAGCAGTAGTTGAACTGCTGATGAGCTTAAAAGCTGGTCTGCTGACTTCCATCCAATCAGGTGATATAGCCAATCTGGCAGCCTACTCCATCCAGCTATGTTCATCTGGTTGCCTGGATACTGGCATTGCAGGCCTTGTTTCCTGACAGTTACTCCCTAACAAATTCTCTTGCTTCCCAGCTTCTGAGGCTGTGGAAGATTTGGATTAGACAAGTCACCCAACGAGGGAAAAGGGCTCCAGGCATCTTCTGACCCAGCTGATTTGACAGCTATACCTTAGTCTCAGTGAGGAAACCCAGTGAAGGGAAAGGCTCTGATTCTATGCTCACTCATGTTCTTTTTATGGAGAACACAGAATTGATCTATAAAAACACTGAATTGTCAGCTCAAATAGTTCAACCAATTCAGTGGACAGACCATACGCCCATTTTTAGTTAGTTGTCCGGTCCACAGTATAGCTCAGATAAGTACTCAGATAAGTACAGCAGGAGCATGCTTTCTTGTGGACTCCCCAAGCCATTTATCTTCAGCTTTCACATCAGTCTGTTTCAGGACATTGCTGATGTTGCTGCTGGTGTCAAAGCTCCAACTCTTCTACAGTATATCATTGCTTGATCGTATTGTCAAGGATTGCTCGCTCAGTAACAAAGACTTCACTAAGAAAAGATCCTCCCGCAGCATATTGTGTTCCCACTTCTACCATCTAAATACAACAGCACTAATAGCAATCCTAAAGGCTATATGCAAAATATTGATGAATTTGTGTTTGTGGGAACCTTAACTTTTGAATTTCCTGACCTTTGTGAATTTGGGGTCTGATCCTGAAAAGTGCCAAGCTCCCACACCTTCCACAAATTTCAGTTCAGTGAAGAAACACCCACTGGAGTCGATGGGAGCTTTTGATGCATCTCAGCATCTCTCCAGATCAGATTCGTAATTCTCAGCTTTCACGATGGATAAACCTAGACATAGATCTCAGAATGCATCCAAGCTGTACTCAGCACAGCAAGGGAATAGTACAAAGCCACCTTGAGATTATACCTCCCCACTCTAGATCTTGTGGCTGTTTCCCTGTCAAGTTGGCCAAAGACATAAAATAGGCCAGTCTCAGGGCTGATCTATTTTATAGGTTGCTGCTTGCGACCCCAAGGATCTGTTCCAGCAGCCTGGGATTGCCTATGCACATGGATGCCCCTTTCCTCTGCCATCCTGCCTTAGTCACACTCATGCCACTGTTTCCTAGACCGCACTTGAGAATTCACACCAACAAGGGAAATCCTCAAGTAGCCAAATCCACTAGATTTATGGCTGTTCTGTTCCATCAGTGTGACTCAAAGTAACCAGAAGGCACTTGGGGATCTGGCCACTACAGCTTTGTATTCACTGAATTGATGAACATTTTTGCTTTGAATGACTTTTCCCCTTTCCCCAGAACACATCTAGAAGAATTATTTAGGGACAGTGGACTCAATGAATCCCCCTATTATGTCCCTTCCAATTAGTGCTATAGGTATAATCCTTACTGGAGAAGGAACTAAAGCACAATAAAATCAGTTTTACTTTTGCTCAGATTACAATGAATTAGGCTTGGTCTACACTACGCATTTAAACCAATTTTAGCAGCGTTAAACCGATTTAACGCTGTACCCGTCCACACTACGAGGCCCTTTATATCACTATAAAGGGCTCTTTAAATCGGTTTCTGTAATCCTCCCCGACGAGAGGAGTAGCGCTAAAATCGGTATTACTATATCGGATTAGGGTTAGTGTGGCCGCAAATCGATGGATTGGCCTCCAGGCGGTATCCCACAGTGCACCACTGTGACCGCTCTGGACAGCAATCTCAACTCGGATGCAGTGGCCAGGTAAACAGGAAAAGCCCCAAGAAATTTTGATTTTCATTTCCTGTTTGCCCAGCGTGGAGCTCTGATCAGCACGGGTGGCAATGCAGTCCCAAATCCAAAAAGAGCTCCAGCATGGACTGTACGGGAAATACTGGATCTGATCACTGTATGGGGAAACAAATCTATTCTATCAGAGCTCCATTACAGAAGATGAAATGCCAAAGCGTTTGAAAAAAAAATCTACAGGCTACACAGTGCTGCGTGACAAGCGTAACGGGAAGCCAGAGACTCAAATGGATGTTCATGGAGGGAGGGAGGGGATACTGAGGACTCCAGCTATCCCACAGTCCGCAGCAGTCTCCGAAAACTATTTGCATTCTTGGCTGAGCTCCCAATGCCTATAGGTTCAAACACATTGTCCAGCATGGTTCAGGGAATAGCTCGTCAGTTTACTCCCCCTCCCCCACGTAAAAGAAAAGGGAAATAAATCGTTTCTTGATTTCTTTCAATGTCACCTTATGTCTACTGATTGCTGCCGGTAGACGCGATTCTGCAGCAGTGAAGAGCAGTATCCACTCCTCTCCCCTCCCTGGTGGCAGACGGTACAATATGACTGATATCCGTCATCACCATCAGCCCGTGAGTGCTCCTGGCTTGCCTCAGGTGAGGTCGGCTGGGGGTGCCTGGGTAAAAATAGGAATGGTTCCTAGTCATTCCCAGTAGATGGGACAGAACGGCTGGTAACTGTCCTCATCATAGCAACTGGGGGCTGAGCTTCAACAGCCCCCTCCCTTGCCTGTGTAAAGAAAAGATTCTGTCCTGCCTGGACTATCATAGCAGTGGCATGCTGGGCTCCTCTCCCCCACACCACTTAGTGTCCTGCCTGGACTGTCATAGCACCAGAAGGCTGCCTCCCCCTCATTTTATCTCACTAACAAGTCACTGTTTCTTATTCCTGCATTCTTTATAACTTCATGACACAAATGGGGGGGACACTGCCACGGTAATCCAGGAAGGTTGGGGGAGGAGGGAAGCAACAGCTGGGGTTGTTGCAGGGGCACCCCCCGTGAATGGCATGTAGCTCATCATTTCTGCGGGATCTGACACGGAGCAGCTGTGCTCTCTGATACACGGGTTCTCTAGTACACTTGCCCCATATTCTAGGCAGGACTGACTCTATTTTTAGGAACCATAAAGGAGGGATTGACTCGGGGAGTCATTCCCAGTTTTGCTTTTGCGCCCCCGGCCGATCTCAGCCAGGGGCACCCATGAAAGCAGCAGACAGTACAGAAGGACAGATAACTGTCATCTCATTGCCAATTTACACCGGCAGCAGACAGTACAGAACGACTGGTAACCATCTCTGCTATCATGCAAAAGCAAATGAATGCTGCTGTGTAGCGTTGGAGTATCGCCTCTGTCCGCGGCATCCGGTACACATACGGTGATGGTAAAAAAAAAAAAAAGCAGAACGGGCTCCATGGTTGTCATGCTATGGCGTCTGCCAGGGCAATCCAGCGAAAAAGGGAGTGAAATGATTGTCTGCCGTTGCTTTCCCGGAGGAAGGAATGACTGACGACATTTACCCAGAACCACCAGCGACAATGATTTTTGCCCCATCAGCCACTGGGCTCTCAACCCAGAATTCTAAGGGGCAGGGGAGACTGTGGGAACTATGGGATAGCTACGGAATAGCTACCCACAGTGCAATGCTCCGGAAATCGACGCTAGCCTCGGACCATGGACGCACACTGCCGAATTAATATGCTTAGTGTGGCCGTGTGCACTCGACTTTATACAATCTGTTTTATAAAACTGGTTTATGTAAAATTGGAATAATCCTGTAGTGTAGACGTACCCTTAGACATACATACACTGAATAATAGGAGCTCCTTCACTATATTTAAGCAACATGCTAAATTAGCATCTCCATTCAGAACATTTCCACACAGTCATTAAAGATTCAATAGGATTTCAGTGTTCAGCTTTCATGCTTATCACAGATATTTCATGGCCTTTCCTTGCTCCTCCAGTTTAGCTCAATTCATTCAGATGGCATTGTCAAGGTAGTAATGCAGAAGTTTTAATTTGTTCAAGACAGAAATATTTGGTTTTATCAGTAACAGCGTTTGGCATGTTGCCTAATGCCAGCTGCTGTTTCAGGCAACATTTTTGAGTCACTGTATCTAGATCACAGTGCTTTCATCCAATCTGGCTGCTAACCTACATTTCAACTTTGGAGTAGAACTGAGACAAGCTGAGGGTAGCATTCATTTTGTAAGACTTCAGTCATTTTTGGTTTGCAAACATAGTATCAACCCACACTTGGAGTGTTTTTATTTGATTCATGCCGTATAGGAAGAAATGAAAAAGCATAAACCTACTTAAGTAAGCACTATAACAAAGGTTATTATATAGAAACAAACATTACACACAATAAACGAGGGATGTGATTTCAGGAAGAGAGTAAGAGCAAGAGCAGAAGTGTGAATTCATTAGATAGACAGACAGAAGGAAATGAAAGTTACAGCTATACATACTGAACAACAAAGGAACTGGACAGGGTAAAGGCCAGCACTGTGAGCAGCAGTGTCTCAATAACATATCTTTGAAAACTTGATAGTGAAATTCTCCAAAGTGTTGGACTTTAGGTTGATTCTTAATCACTAAATAACTGAAAGCTCTTGTAAGCAGGAAAAACAAGACCAGCATTAACGGAACAGAATTGGGTTTTATACAATACCTTTCAAATTATCCCCAAAGGCTTTACAAAATGTGTGTGTTAGATGACAACAGTGGGGAGACTCTGAACAAATGCAACAACCACTAGGCACTCAACAATAGCACGCACTTGGACACTAAGGCTATCCGTTTTTCAGAAAGGGTTATACTGCTACTTGGACAATCACTAAAGAAAGAACAACCATCGTGGCCAACCTACCAATCCAGAGCATTTGTCTATGATTGACTAGATAACTGCTATCCTCAGATCATCATCAAGCACAACATTTACCTCACCTTTACTATCATCTCTCTTTCCCCTCCTCCTTTTCCTATCTGTTTTGTCAGAAGCCAGGAAAGTGTCCATTATTCATACCATAGAATTGAACAACAGAACTAATCTTTCCTCCCTACAAAGAAGGATTATCTGACAAAATAAGATCTCTAACTAATATCCTCTCTCTGAAAAAGGGACTTTGATGGTTTTGATTAAGTTTGTTCTGCATAATCACTCAATTTCCCCCCAAAGTACTTATGTCTTATTCTGATTCTTTTTCTCTTTTGTATCCTGATCAATACATTTCCAGAATTTGGCCTGAATTCTCGAGTGTTTGCGCCACTGGACTAAGCAGACCGAGATCACTATACTTAAAGCTTTAAAACTACATTTAACTGTGTAGTATTGTACAGTGACAGGGTCTTGTTAACATCTCTAAGACAACTCACCTGACTCAGGAAAAGTAGAATGTAAACTATGCTGTTATAAATGTATATTTAGTATATAAGGTAATTAGGACTGATCAAATGTAGACCCAAGTATCAAAACGGTATTTAAAAGGAACATTTTGGAGAGGAATAGAGGGGCAGACTTCAGCAATTACTGAAACATGTTGTTGACAATTACCTTCTTGGAGAATGAAAATGAAACTGGCATTATATTATGGAAAATAATGGGTTCATAACATACATGCAGAATTCAGTACCCAGTCCAACAATATATATGTACAGTCCTGAATAGAGAGTTTCCTAAGCCTTTTCCCACACATAAGGAAGGATATATATTTATATATATTTCTTCCTCTACTAATTTGGTGCATATGCATCTCTCTCACACACATGCACACAGAATGAGTAGAGGAGAAAAGATTTGTTCAATGTATTAGATGAGTAAAGAACCAACTGGGGATCATTAGGAAGGTATAAATGGTTGAATATAATTTCAAATCTGCTTCGTCTTGCATTCACTATGTACTTATGATAGAAAACTTTGAAAATGATGCATGCTCCATTAACTCAACTCATTTAAAAGTACTGTGTGATAGGATTCTAAGATGATGCTCATACTTGTTACCAGATGGGGAGGGTTGATGTGTAAATATAGAAAAGGCAGTGCCTGAAAGAAATGTGGTAAAGGAAAAGAGTCAGTGCCATTTGATAAACATAGGGGGAGAGCATAGAGAGAAGACAATGTAGGATGCACACATTTTTGCCATTGCTTTCTGTGGAAGCATGATTAAGCTCTAGAGAGAGGGAAAAAATTAGAAACAGAGCTATAGGTCCCCAGGTACAGAAATAAAGAATGATAGCCTGACAAAAAGAACAGGTTTAAAGCTTTAAAACTACATTTAACTGTGTAGTATTGTACAGTGACAGGGTCTTGTTAACATCTCTAAGACAACTCACCTGACTCAGGAAAAGTAGAATGTAAACTATGCTGTTATAAATGTATATTTAGTATATAAGGTAATTAGGACTGATCAAATGTAGACCCAAGCATCAAAACGGTATTTAAAAGGAACATTTTGGAGAGGAATAGAGGGGCAGACTTCAGCAATTACTGAAACATGTTGTTGACAATTACCTCACCTGTAATGGTGGTACCACACTAACTTCAGTGGTGTTGCACCAGTGCAAGTAAAAGCAGAATTTGGCCTAGAGATTTCCAGATAAGCATTACCAAAGGATCCAGTCCCAAGACACATGAACAGCAAATCTGGTTGTGTTGCTGAGTACCTGCGATAGAGGAGATTTTATTATATGTGCACTTTAAGAAATGCAGGAAATGTGTGCTGTTTCTAAGATGTTCCTAGAGGGGAGGACCACTGGCCCAAGAATGCATAAAAACCAATGCTGAGGGCTTCATTCTTCCACCCTTTCTGGTGGTGCTGGTGACAGATTTTTGGCCAAGTAGAAAACTTTACTGGATCCCACTTTCTTCCTTCTTGATTTGCTTCCCCCTAGTTAAAACTTTTCCAGGTTCAGAAAATAATATACAACTATTTTCTGTTTAAACTGGATTGCAGTCCCTTTCCCTAATAGCATCAAAATGAGAGGCTGCATGGTGTGGGAGTGTGCAGGTGTTCTTCAGCACAGTTTATTTTTTCACAGTCAATTTGACTGCCTCTCTGTCTTTGCTCTGAATGAGTGAAATGGAATCTTTTGATACCGCTTGCATTGGAGTAAAGAAGTTTGCATTCCTTTTCTTAAAGGTACAAGGAATACCATAGCTATCTGTTAAGAGTGTATTACACAAGAGGAAATAAAAAGAATGAGAAATTCAGTTGCAACAGAGGTAGAAAAGCAAAGTGACAATGTATTCCATGCAAAGAACCACATTACAAGAATGTTAAGGTTACAAAACCAAAGCCTCAAAAGTTAGGAAGTAACAGGTTTAAGGTTGCAGGGGCAATTTTAATTTGGCATCCTTGCACACATTTATTATGATACAGTTTTGCCTAATGTCACAAAGGCCATCAGTGGTACAACCAGGAATAGAATGCATCTCCCTTCATTCCTGTGTAATGCCTTAACCAGAAGAGAATCTCTTTTCTCTTCTTCATATCTTTTGCCTCTTTCACTCTCCTTCGTGGGTATTGAATTAAATAGAGTCTCATAGTGCAAATTAAACACTGCTACTGCTGTGATGCATCAATCCAGTTTGGAAATGTAGACCTGCATCTGGGGTGCTGCAGCCAGCTCAGTAGAGCTGGAATGTTCAGAGATTTTTAGCAGCTTCTAACATCCTCTACTGAGCATATGCAAATGGTGGTTTATCTGAATTGTAATGCTTTGAAAATCTGGGTGGATTTTTTCTGACCCCAAGACAGACATCAAGGAAATCCTCCTTGCCAAATTTCCATTCCTGATCCAAATACTAAAGGCTCCAGAAATCTTCAAAGAAACAATGTTGATATAAGGACAGGAGGGACCCGTGTAATCATCTAGTTTGACCTCCTGTATAACAAAGGCCATGGGACTCCTCTGAATTAATTCCCATTTTTGATGAAAAATCAAGGTAAGAGAGAAGCCAATACTCTAGTGTTTAGGATGCTCATCTCAGATACAGGAGACCCTTGGTACAAGTTCCTGCTCTGCCTGATTTACAGCAGGGATTTATGCCCAGATAAGTGCCCTATCTGCAAGGCTATTCCATATTCTAGAGTCCCTCAGTCTCTGTTAGAAATTCCACCCAAGAAACATCTTGATGAAATATTTATCAAAGCTGGTATGTTCCTGCAGAAAAGGTTTCGATGAACTGACATTTTCCAACAAAAATAGTTTAATCAAAAAATTCTTGTCCAACTCTATATTGATCTAGTCTAGTATGGCAAGTTCTATTTCTATAATTTTTGGGATCCTTTTTCTGCAAGAGATGGTGGGAATTGCAGTCTATGATGTAGATAGTTTGCAATGTCTCATATGATTTCAATAGTGCAATGTGAGATTTGCCTGACCCTAAGCAGTTGCAAATGTATGTGCCTTGGTTGGGAACTGCTTGCTTCCTATTGGCTCTTTTCTCTTCAAGTTGTAGGAACCAGCTTCTGTCATGGACTTTGATGATGGGGATGATGGTGCCACTTGTTAAGATCACTTGCCAAGATTTCCCATTGGTTAGGATTGATTCCAAATTACTTCATATCTTGCTTGCATGTGTCTTTATAGCAAAGCTTGGGATGTCCTGTTGTTCTTGTTCCCTCTGATAGCTCCCTGTATAGCATGTTCTTGGGTATGCATCCATCTTACAACCTACTCAGATGGCCCACCAGCGCAGTCATCTTTGCTCGAGCAGAGTGGTCACACTTGGTAAATTTGCCCTTTGAAAAACCTTGGTGTTGGTAACTTTGTCTTGCCATTTGCTGTTGAGTATGCAGCATAAATATAGGTAGAAACTGTTTAACCTTTTCTCCTGATGAGCATAAATGGTACTTTAAAAAATTGCTATTACTTTGAATCTTTGGCTAGCTGTACTTAATTCTTTTTTGGCCAGAGTTTATGCTTCTTTCTATTTTCTTCACTAGGATTTAACTTCCACTTAGTCTGCTAAAGGTGGTGGCAGCCTTTCCAATGTGAACATGTAGTTCTTTATCCAATGAGAGGTTGGTGGTTACTGTAGAACCTAAGTAGCTGAACTTTTGGACTACTTCTAGCTAGTTTGCATTTAAGGTGATTGAAGGATCTTGTCCTAATACAAGAGTTTTCTTAATGCTGATGGTGAGAGCAAATGCCTGACAGGCACTTGAAAGACAGTCCATGAGCTCTTGAAGTAGATCCTCATCATGGGCTATGAAGGCATCATCATCAGTGAATAGAAGTTCCCTGATTAGTACCTTACAGTTTCCCATCAGAACTTGTGTGGAGTTACACTCCATCTTTCATGTTCTTAAACACATAGTTCAAGAGTACAGAGAAAATTCCAAAGAGCATGGGAGTAAGAACACATTTTTGCTCCACTCCACATCTCAAAGATGTCTGAATTGGACCCGTCAAACTGGACAGTTGTTTTCATGGAATGAATGTATAACACTTCAACAGAGCATCCTATCTTTTCTAGTATCGCAAATAGACCTTCTCTGCTGATTGTGTCAAATACTTTGGTTAGGTCCACAAAGGTGATGTACAATGGTTGTTTTTGCTCTCTGCACTTTTCCTGGCATTGACACAGAGAAAATATGTCTATAGGTGATCTTCCAGCCCTGAATCCACATCGTGATTCAGGGTAGACAATTCGCCAGCTGTTGTAGTGCACTAAGATTTTTGCAAAAGCTTTTCCTGCAACACTTAGTAGCAACCTGTAGTTGTTGCAGTTGCCCTTTTCGCCTTTATTTTCATATAGAGTGATGATGTTTGCATCATGCATCTCTTGTGGTACCTTACCCTCTTTCCCACATTTAAGTAGCAGCTGATTAAGATATGGTAATAGGCCGTCTTTCCTGCACTGAGGATTTCTGCTGGGATGCTTCTTTTCCAGGAGCTTTGCCACTTGACAGCAAATCAGTGGCCTTGCTTAGCTCTTCTACAGTGGGATCCATATCTAGCTCTGGTATAACCTTTAGAGTTGGTATTTGGTCCAGTGATTTGCTTGTGATGTTTCTTTCTTGTGTATATAGCTCTGAATAGCGTTAAACCCAGTAAGACAATTGCTTGCTTTTACCTGTAATGATTTCACTGCTGTGCAATCTGAGAAAGGCAACCTTTTTGACAGTGGGGCCTAGATCTCTCTTCAGACACTCATACATGACTTTGAGGTTTCCTGTGCATGAAGCTGTCTATCTCTTCACAGAGCTTGGTCCAGTAATGATTTGCACAGCATCTGCTTGCTCACTGTACCTCGGTTTTTGCATGTTGAAGTTTCATTTGGTGCTCTCTGTTGGCTTCTTGTTGTATTCCAGATAGCCTGTTCTCTTAATGTTCATGAGAGGTAATAGTTCCCCTTCATTTTCTTCAAACCAGTCCTGTTTTCATAATCTGTTTCCCCTGAATGTAGCTCAAGTTGTTTCATGGATTGTTGTTCTTAAATCTTCTCAAAATTCCTCTGCCTTCTCTGATAGTGCATCTAAGTTCAAAAGCGTGGGCAAACTCCTGGCATTTCCTCATTCCTGGCATTTTGATGTTTATAGCATTGATTTGGGGCTTGCTCCCAGGTTTTGCTCTATGTAGTTTCTTGGTTGTAATCTTCACTTTGCTAATAATCAAGGAGCGGTCAGTGTCACAAATCAGCGCTGTAGATTGTGCGTGTTCTCCACTAAGGATAGGTCTTCCTCCCGATAACAAGATCTCATTGGCGCTAGTGACTGGATTGTGGATGTCGCCATGACACTTTGGGGAAATCTTTTCCTGTAAAATATGAATTGATAATGCATATTTGGTTTTGGGCACTGAACTCAAGAATTCGTTGGCTGTTCTCATTTATCTTGCCAATGCCAAAATGTCCTAGGCAATCTGACCATGAGTTGTTGTCGGCACCAACTGTTGCATTGAACTCACTGAGAAGAAAAAGTTGCTCAAGTTGATGGTATTCTTTTGACAACTTGATGGAGTCATAAAATTTATCCTTCTCAGGGCTAGATTTGAGTGTTGGTGCATAACCACTAATGATGTTCACAGAGCCGATGGTCATCTGAAGTTTAATGGTATGCTCTGAGTTCCCAACGGGTGTTTCTAGGAGCTTTACCCACTTGTTTCTCACAGTGAAACATACCACAGAGACAATTTTCTTCATTGTTATTATCTTGTCAAAAGAAAGTATAATTGGCCTCTTGGTCAGAACCAGCATCCGCAAGTCTTGTTTCCTGGAGTGCTGCAATGTCAGCGTTGAGCTTGTACAGCTCACAGTTTATCAAAGCTGACTTCCATATGCTGCTAGTGTATTGCAGGTCATAGTCTATCAGTCCCAGACACATGGTCCTGACATCCCTGCTTCCAAGTTCTTGGTTTCTTATTTTTGCCAGGTTTCTGTCTGTCTTTCAACTTTTGGTCTAGCCACACGCACCCCATAAGGCAGACCGACTGTGGTGGGTCAGCACCTAAATGTCCAGGGGCTGCCCAGCTTTGTGGCAGGCAGTGGCTGACCAGTGGAATGCAATGATTCCTCCCACAGTTGAAGGTGACCCTTGGCTCCCTCCTCTATGAGAATCAAGGGAGATCTTATAACCCGTAACTGCCACCTTCCGTGTTGTGTGTGTGCTGCTCTCCATGTGATGCGGCAGCAATAGCCTGGGCAGTTGATATGGAGGTGCTGCTTTGCCCATCTGTCAGTGTTCCCCTCTCGACTTCACTTGTTTGAATCAAAGGAAGGATGGGATACATTTGGAAGCAGCTATGCTGCATGAGTTGCCAGTGCAGAGGAGATTGTCCATCTGCCTGCTTTTGGGGGCTTCACTCCTATATTGGTTAATTAGCCACAGCTGAAGTGCCCAGTCTTTTCCTGCATGGATGCTGCTGGCAAAAACACTGACTGAATTTACTCATCTGCCTTTTGATGGCATTTTGTCCATCAAAGGTTCCACTGCCCTCCTCAGGCATTCATCCACCTAAAGCCACTGGCACTCCCTGAGGATTTTGGGTTAATTAAATGCCACCGAGCACTTGGCGGTGACCAATACAGGTTGTACTGCTTATGGCCATAGCCGTTTTCAATTCTGACCTGACATTTCTATAATACTCTGCTGCTTTTCAGAAATCCAAATATTACAGTGTCTTGTTTATTACTACAAGTCACAACTGCTCAGAAGGAGCATAGTCCTACAGAGTAATGAAAACCTTCACTGGGAGTTCAGGGTGCTCAGCACCTTGTGGGACTGAGTCCAAAGTGAGCTTTAAAGAATATAAATAATGAGAGACCAGACGTTCTAAACTGGACTAATTTACATATTATTGTCAATTGCTGTGGCAACTTATACATTTCTTTTCTATTCTCAGTGCTTTTAATTAGAAGGGTTTTTTTTTAAAATGTCTTGTCTCCTGATCACGACCCTAGATTTATGAACACTGGAAACCAAGTAGCATGCTGAACTCATGAATACTGAAGAAGCGCTTTCTTCTATGGCTTAACCATCACAGTTATGCCTTCAATCAACCTCACTTATTTATGTAACTTTGAGTGACTGATTACTGTGAAAAGGAACCTTCCAAATATTCCCGTACAAATAGATAGTGTCCCAAAGAGCCTAAAACAGATCTAGGACAGGTGTGAGCTCTGAAACGTGGGGATAACATTTTACTTTTCAACATTGTCCACTGTATAGCTATTGATCATATTAACAGAAATATGGTTATTTGTGGTTTTTTTCCAGCTCAAATTCTTATGTCATAATTATTGGATCAGATACTCAGCAGGTGTAAATTGGTGTAGATCCATAAAGTCAAGGAAATTATACAGATTTACACCAGTGTAGGATCTAGCCCAAATCTAAAACATTTGTTTGAAGTGGATAAAACAAAGGAAGTGCTAACCTCTCCCTCAAAAAAGCAACTTGGTGAGCTCAGTATCCAATTTGCTTTTGCATATCCAGACCAAAATTACTACACTGAAGTATCAGATATAAGCACATACACACAAAATCAGCTGCGGTATTTGTCGGACCAATTAGAAAAAATCATGTTGATTTACTCTTTATGATTCACAGACTATTTCCTCACAGCTAGTTCCTGGCCCTCAACAAAAGCTTAGTATCAGATTTCATCCCTGATGACCCATAATTACATTTTATATAAATCATTTCTGTTCTGAATGCTGTGTCTAACCTAGCAGCCATCTATGCTTATAAATCAACATTTTGTATAAGTTAAATATTTGCTTTTGGGCAACCATTGCATGTGATAATTAATAAAACTGATAGTGAGAGGCAAATCTCAGAGTTCAGTCAGTCAGTTTCAATACACAACTAAAAGTCCTATTACTTAGCTTGTGTGTCTTAAAACAAATTCAAAGTATCTCTGATTTTAAAAAAGGTCACACTTCGTGCCAGCTAATGTGTTGATTTTTCACTATGTGGTTCTTTTTGCACCTGGAACTGTACTAAGAGCACACATTCATTTCATACAGATCATTGGTTACTATTATCCTGGATTAGATAGCCCTGGACCTACCTAGTCCAACACTATTTCCTTGAATCACGAAGTCTCCCAGTACTTAGTGTTCACATCTTATTTTGTAAGTTCTCTGGGACCAGGGACATCTTTTTTGTTGTGTTTGTACAGCACCTAGCACAATGGGGCCCTGGTCCATGACCACCACAGCACTACCACAATACAAATAATTACCTGTATAAAACAGACAAAAATGTACATTATGGACTGGGTATTATGTAGTCCAGGTTTCTGCAGCCACACAATTTGCCACATAACAGTGCAGCTGAAGTTCCTTTCATCCAAAAAACCACATTTCTATGGTTATGGGGAAAAAAGCCTTCAAAATAATAATCGGGTACAAAATGATGGTGAGTGTCCAAAGAGCCTGAAACAACAGCTCTAGGACAGGTGCAAGCTCTGAAGCCTGAGGATAGCATTTATCATTTCAACATTGTCCACTATTTAACTGCGGATCATTTTAACAGAAATATCCAGCTAATATACTTTTCCATTGCTTTTAGATTTGCTGGCAGATATTCAGCCAAAGGGCAGTGGAGAAGCTGCTTGTTGTCAAGAGCTGGTATGAGAGGAAGTATGACTTCATATTCCACCCCCACGCACCAAGCATTTCAAATCATCACCTTGTGAGCAGAGTCAGTGAAGAGGAAAAGCAACATCTCCTGCCCATTGCTAAAAGCCTCTCAACCACAGAGTTACAAAAAGGCAGAAATTATCTCCTCTGCCTACTCAGTTGAGTACAGCCCTAAATGTTCCCTACTCAGATACCAAGCCCTCCAGTTTTGCCCCAACAGCTCCTACAGCATAGTAATCAATTGTCAATAGAAGTTTCTGTGGCATGATGAAAATTTAAAAGCGGGGAGGGGAGGAAGGCATGTAAAAGTAAATATGATATACTGCAATGATTACATTATTAATTTTCATAGTCAGCTCCAACAAAGAGAAGGGTTTTATTGATCTCAGGCTAGGGCAGAGAGCACAATTTAAAACCAGACTGAGCAGAGTTGCCAAGTGTGGTCAACAGCCAATCTCCATTGAAGGGCTGGAGTCAGAGCAATTGACTGACCAATCCTGTAGCCTATTCCAGCACTGTCATTTATTACAGTAGGGGAAAAACTGTACTCCGAGGCCTGATCTTGTATCTTTCCTGTCACATACCAAACCAACATTCTTATTCCCTGCACTGTTTCATCTTCCAAATCTGGTAAAGGGGGATAAAAATACCTGCCACTTTTTGTACAAATTTTGAGAGAGATGGATGAAAAGTGCTATCTAAAAGCTAAGTAGCAGTATTATGAAATAATTTTTATTGTTTGGAGTATGTATTGTAATTGTTAGATGATCCCTAACTTGACTATGCTGATATTGATGCTTTGTGACAGTCCCTTAGGGGGCAGCCTGTTTTGTTTACGAGGAGTGTAATTCAGCCTGCACGTTTAAATGGAGTGCTTCAGCAGTACAGAATGTTAAATAATGAAGCCGTTGAGCTGAAGCTGAGGTGCATGTAGTAATCTTAAGGCTTCTCACCTTCCTTCTTTTGTTCTTTTCCATGACCCTCCCTCATGTGTATGTGCTGATATGTAGCAACAGTTGGGAAATGCTTCAATGACTTGAGAGGGTCTCTGGCCTCAGAGTGGTTATTGGGCACCACACAAGGTACAGCTTGTAAAAAAAGAAAAGCAGGTGTATGGCATGACTTTCACTTTATGCACATATTGAATGGTCACACATACTGCACAATTCCTTAAAAAGAAAAGCTCACTACGCAGTAAGAGCATATTATGGTTGCAAAAGGACATTTTTAAAAGTTAAGGAATAGCCAAGCTAAGGGCAGGTCTATAATTAAAAAGCTACAGTAGCATTTCAGTGAAGACACTACTACACTGACAGAACTTCTCCTATTGGCGTAGTTAATCCACCTCCATGAGAGAGAAGCCCTCACATCAATATTGTGCTGTCTACACCAAGGGTTAGAGTGGTGTTACTGTGTCACTCAATATACCTTCCCAAAGCCACTATACTTAGGGTGACCAGACAGCAAATGTGAAAAATCGGGACAGGTTGTAGGGGGTAACAGGAGCCTATATAAGAAAAAGACCCAAAAATCAGGACTGTCCCTATAAAATCAGGACATCTGGTCACCCTAACTACACTAGATGAAAACAACAACAGTAGCTATTATAGGAGTGACTGTGTCTGTGTATATGTAAATAGTTAATAGATAAGGTGTCAGTAGATGGCTGTCAAGAACATGTATCATAGTTCCTGGGGTTTTGTAGCACCCATACAAACTTGTTGTGCACTGCAAATGGTTTCCTATGACAGCTCTTTAAATCAACTTAAGAGAGGCTAGTAATCCCAGCTACTTTGCAAGCTGCTAGGGTCCCTGCATCCATATACTCACAGATCTCATAACCCCTGCCTTGAATATCATCCTCAGCTCTCATGCAGATACCTGTCTGCTGTGGAAGCACCTAGCACAAAAGGGCAATTTTTTCCCTAAGATAATGCAACTACATATTCATAAAATGAATAAATCAATGCCATGCAGTGTTGCTTTTTAGAAAGGATATTGGAGTTGTCATCTAAATATATTGTTTTTGTGCATGCTACTTTACTGCCTTAGAAGCAATTTGCATAATATTACTATTTATATTTTTGATCTTACTTTGAAATCTGTTACTTCTGGCAGGCACACTAATTCAATTATATGTTAGTTTAAGATGATGACACATTTCACTGTTGCACTATAGTGAGCAGTTAGAGGAAGGGTGAAACATATGCACCAATGATTGCACATTGAGCCTGGGGAAAACTTTATGAAGGCCCTTATCATCTGGTATTATGACTAAGTAGTCATTTTTATGGTCTAGATGCCAATTTGCCTCACTCATAACAATTGAAAGGGACACTGGGAGAACTCAAACAAGAAACTAAGATTTCCTAGCATAAGTCAGAATCAATATGCTTCCTCAAGAAAACATGAGCTGTGTGCAAGCTTGTTTGCAATTTTGATGTATAGTACAACATGAACAGTACATGAAGGATTTTGATTAGCTCAAGTATGTCACCCCATGTAAGTTGTATAAGTAAGTAGATACATTTGGGGACAAATTTTGAAGTCCCTACTCAAGAAATCTTCAATTCCATTCACTTGGGCATCAGAGGATGCCACGACACAAAAGGCCAGGAAATAAAAAATAACGGGTAACTAGATTAGACTCCACAGACAATGATGATTTGTTACAAGGATAAGAACAAGAAACATGAGAGAAACGGGGCCAGACTTAACTCATCTGTCCCAAGAGTACCGAGGTTTCTTGCAAATTCAGGGTTGCCAGCCCTAAAGCAGCCTTTACTTTTCCATGAGCCTCTCTCCCTCCTTTCTTTTGAACCAGAGTCACTGATCCTTCACAGAAGACTCCACTTTCCCTCCTTCCACATCCTTGCTGTAACAGGTGGTGGTTGTGGTCCTATTGAAGAGATGGGATTTTAGCCCATCTTTCATTTCCTCAGGTGTTTGGTGGACACATCCCATCACAGTGGATCTGGCTGAGTAAAAAAGACATGATATAAATAAGTCACCATAGCAGTTAATAAGAACAAGCAAGGAAAGATAGAATAAGTGCTTCAGGATGTGCCCTTCATAACAACATAAACCTAAACAAAGTACATGATGATCTGAGATAATTTTGATTTAGTATTTACTTGACTCTTCTCTCCTAACCACCACCAATGTCATCAGGGGAGAGAGACGAGGCATTTCTCTTCCTTTTCTGTTGTGGAGCTGTGGGCAGGCGGCAACAATAACTTGTTTACTTCATGGAAGAGATAGGCGAAATAGCCTAAGTGAGTGCCTCTTCCTTCTCCCTCCGATGGGAAAAGGTGTGGGGCCCCAGATTCTCAAATTCCCCTGGATCTTTAGGCAGAGTAGAGTGTACACTGATCTGTGCTTTGTGGGTTCTTAGACCAGTGGCTTAGTACCCTCTTGGAGCATTTTCCAATAGAAATACATGTTGACCTTCACCAAACTATCTTCTCGGAGCCTTTCCTGCTCAAAAATTCTCCACGGGGGCACTTGGAATGGCTACTGATCATACTGAGAGCAAGTGGACTGATCTGTACACAGTTTTGTAGATTTTAGCACTTAAAAAGTTAAGATTCAAAATTATCTAACTATTCGGTGCTCAATTGTATCAACAAATTAAAAGAATTTGCAGATGTACACTATTACAAAAAACATACTTGACTATTGTCTGGAATAAATGTATCCAAATTAAAAACAATCTGTGTGTAGAATATGTAGTAAGTCACATCACAGGGAAAAACTGCTATCGATGATAGGCTTACGGAAAATATTCAGGACTCTCCTGTGATAGCTAATAATCTAACTCATATTGCTTTCCAAATGTTATTTTAAATAGAACCAGTCAGGAATGTTTGACCTTTTTTCAACATCACAATATGAATTACTTTTTTCCAGAAATTCTAATAAAATTCCTCTTATAAGTGTTATGAAATTTAGGGAAAACATTTAATGAAGGATGCTCAGGGTTTGTGATTTGCCATGTCAGATCAGGCTACAATATAGGATTGTCTGTACTAGTATCTTGCCTGTGGGCCTGATTCAGTGCACATTAAAGTCAATGGAAAGACTCCTAGTAACTTGAGTAGTTTCTTGATCAGATCATTAGTCAATACCTGATGAATCAGTGCAATTCCATATAATCAGGAGTAGGTTATTAATTACTACTATTACCAATACATTTTCAAAATTATATATTTAGTTGGAAGGTCCAGCATTTCTAATATTTCAATCAAAAGACTGCATTCCAAGATTGTTCATAAATTTTAAATACTATATTGCAACAGTGGCTTAGTGTATATGCTCTTGTCTTCCCCCAGTGGCTGCCCCAGAAATTGTAACAGCCTGCTACTTACAGATAAAGGAGTCCTCCTTTAGCCTAAATGTTAGAAATCTGTATATTTGGTCCTTAAGATCCCAAGTTCCATTCCCATTGTCAGCCATGATATCTGTGTATGCAGCCACAAATTACAGTAGTATTGCAGGTAACTAATGCTATGGACTATAGAGGGTTCCACTATAATCCCTTAGGATATGCATATAAAAAGTTTCCAAAAAGTTTTATTTGTGTGAAGTTTTCCATACTTCCTCTCAGTTCAAAGCTGTTTCTTTGTACAGAAGCTAGAAAACTGAAAAGCAGCTGAATTATTGTTCCAAGTAAAAACATATTTTAAAAGTGATTTAAAATATCTTTTTGCACATGACCACTCAAAAGTGACTTAACATCAAGGTCTGCAACTTTTCATGCAGCCAGCCCTGGTTGATGGAAAGACCCCCTGAGGAGAGCTAGGCACATTTTTTCATGCAAAAACCATTTTTCAGAAAGAAATATATATTCAGTGATACATAAACATGACACAAATTTGTAAGGATGTCACTGAATTTTTTCAGTAAAAAAAAAAAAAATCAATCTCCCCCTTTCCCTCACCCCCAGAACTGAGAGCAAACCAAAAAACCCCATTATTCCCACATTTCTACTCCTGGTCCCATTGAGCCCAGTGCTTTCAAACTAGGTAGCTCTCTGCGATTTATATCCCAGATTGCACCATGCTATTGTAAAATCCTGGTGTCTGTAAGGTCTTTTGTTCTCTCTCTATTAGCATGAGATTACTGGTTCTGGATAGCTATGGGCAACAGTAATAGGATGCAAATTTTTTCACCTCTGGGTCACTGGTTTGAATGCAAGTCATAAACTGGATGAATACTGAAAAAAATAATTTGAACATTCACATTTTCTTTAAAAAGTTCACTTCCCCTGGACCCATGCCCCTTTTGGGTTCACTTCCATTAAAATTCTAGAGAACCTATTAACTGGTAGGAATCTTCAGCAAATAGCAGATTTTAAATGAACATTGCAGAATATTCACAGAGAACAAAATTTTTATTGCAAATATTTGCACTGGAAACCTGATACTAAGAGTTCTGTTCAACCAATCAGGGAGTAGAAGCACCTCCTTGTGTTTGTCAGAACAAACTTAGTATTGAAGGGTGAAGGATGCCCGAAGTAATCATCACTGCAAATAGTTTACGAACAGTCTACTGGGTGAAATATGCTTGCATAAAAAATCATGGAAACTGTGATCATGAAACATAACAAACAGCAAAACAAAATAAGTGCTCTGTCTGGACAAATAAATTGTCTCCTACAAATAGGTCATGCAGCTCTAGTCATAAGTAACTAGATATTTATTGTTACTGTTTGGCAGCTGTTCACTATATCTGTGTGAAATAGTTTAGTCCTGATGCAGAGCTCACTTCACAAACATGACCACAAAAAGATATTATGTATCACACACTGATACTCAAAATGTGCCTCGTATTTTTCAGATACTGAGTTGGGCCCCAATCCAGTTCCCATTAAAACCAATGGTATTATTTCTATTGCCTTCAGTGGAGCTGTTTCAGATGCCTAACGAATGTTCCAGCAAGATACTTCAGCACATGCATAACTTAAAGCATGTAAGTAGCCCCAGGTCCATTAGATTACTCATATTTAAACTAGACATGCTTAGGTGACTTGCTGAAGTAAGGCCTCAATAGCTAACTGTATACCTTCAAATCTGATTAGGTTTTCAGTCTGCACTTTAAAGACTTACAATTTTTGTTTGTTTAGTTTATTGTGCATATGTATTAACCTCGCTTCTAAATGAAACACTGGAAGTATTATTTTTCTCCTATCCCCCAACCACATTGTCCACAAAGGCACTAGTCAACAACACAAGAAAGTGCCTGCTGGAGGAAAAATCGTGATTAAAAAAAGCAAAACCATTTAGAAAGGTCTAATTATGGTGATTGATACTCTTGATATTTAATCACAGTACAGTGCATAATATCTGCTTTCAGTCTTTTGCGTAAGTTTCCTAACATCATCCTTCCCAGATTAATTTTGTCAATTAATTGGGAGGAGCAGTTCATTTTCATTTCAGTATAATCAGCAAGGTTAGACTAGCTTTGTGTTTTCTATTTCCCCACAGGATTCACTGACTGTAAACATATGTCTTAGTGCTCTGTATTTAAAAAGTGTTCCTCCTGACCAGTACCCAGTTGGGTTGCAATTCCAATTCTACTATATTCTCTTAAGATTAGCATTGTTTCAAGGTTAGCTGCCTTTTGCCAATAAACTACAGTAGACAAGAATATGATGGCATTATCTATTAAATAGACATTCTTAGCTGGATTGCCATCACTCTATGCAGTTATAAAATACACAATCTAGTTATGTCAGCAATTTTTAATATTGTAGTCTCTGAAAGGCATCCATCATGCGTACTGAAGTATGTTGGGGAAAACCCTAAAGCTTCAAGGTGCAATAGCATTGTTAAAAATCTGACTGACAGCAAAATTGGTTGTCTCCATTCGTTGTTCTGTGAATCAATTTAATGGTACAACCAATTAAGCTTCCTACCTATATAGCATGAAGAATACCAAAAATGAAGACAAAATCATTAATTCATTTGTGGTATAATTTTGAAAGTATATGATTATACTGGAGCTTTCTGAATAATTTGGATTTTGTGGGATACTTTTATTTCTTTTATGATGTGGAGCAGAATCCAATTTACTTGACACACACAAGTAATGAATCAATGGGACCATCTCCATGGGTAAGGGGAGCAAGATTTGCCCCATTCTATAATAAGGTCTAGAAAAAAAATTTCTACTAAGCCTTTCAGGTGTTTGGGGCTCTAGGGATGGAATCATGCATTCTCAATTGTATATTTCCTAAATTGGGCCCTTATTGAGCAAGGTACTTAAGTATTTGTCTAATATCAAGCATATGAGCAGTTCAATTAACTCCAGTGAATGACATGAAAGTAAGTCATTTCAAGTCCATGGAATTACTCATGTGGTTGGAGATTGGCACAAGCTTAAATACTTCACTGAATTAGGGCCTTGTTCTCAATTTTTGCAATTTCACAGTAGTTTACATCTGTCTGGTGTGACAGACAACCCTTGCTTAATATGGCCGAAAGTAGCCCATAGTGTCCAATCCCACATAAGAAATATTTCAGAAGTTAGTCCTATTAAATCCTTCACTAAAATCTCCCCTGTAAAATATGTAACTAATAGATGCAGTAAAATATATAAAATTCAGATAAATTAATAGAAATAATGGCAATCCAGGTGTTTATCACACATGCACAGTACTTGCTTATTTATAATTTGCCTGTGCTAGAATCATCCCTTCAAAGTAAAAAGGAATGTTTAGCTATAATACCTCAGATAACTAAATATGGGGAAAATCCAATTGTGTGCTCCTGTATGGGTGCCTCACAAAATGGGATATGCTCCCAATTGCTTTCCCAAGAACCAAGATGGATACCTGCTTATTGTACCTTTTGGCAGCCTTGAGCAGGCATTCAGCCATCTTGAGGTCATGGCAAGAACCCATCACTTCTCTTTGCAAGCTCCAGCTGGCACTAGGCATTGGAAGTACACACAAGTAAGAAGTACTGTTATTACGTTGTCTACTGGCTCCCTGAGCAACACTGCTTTATATTAGTTGGATGCCTCCTAAGCCCTTCGATCAGCCACTAACCAATCTGCTCCACCTGTATTCCCCTAAACAAGTTCATTTTCAGTTAGGGTGGGATTTCAGCTGAAGTTTTTATATGTGGTTCTTTTTCACTGCAATAATTTGCACTTCACATTAGACTGAGAACCCAGGAGGACACAATACCATATCTCAAGCTTAAAGACCTTATTTAAGATGTTCATAAACACAGACATAGTACAATAGTCCTCTAGTACCTGCAAGAGGTAGAGAGCAGAGGGAAATCCAATACTAGAACATATTCGATGTATTCAATACTTACTTTTACATTAACTAAATACATTAAGAAAACAGAGTATTTAAGGCTCCCAGCAATACTTTCCTAATTGGTTAAGTCAGCTCCAAGTACCTAGCCATGACCATGATGGCAGGCAACAAAAAAGCTGTAAGTAATTCAACAGTAAATATATTTGAATATGAGGACACTAATCTATTCTTGGGTGTTACTTCACAAATTAGGAATGGATTATCTCATTTTTAACGTTAGTGCAATAAAGAATGATTTGTACAAAGTGGATCTTAAATCTATTTTTAAAAAACATTTTAAACAATCTATTTTTAAAAAGAACATTTTAACAATGTTCTCCCATTGAAAAGGTCTGCATGTGAACTGAGAGAAAAATTTCCCTAAGAATATATGGATATTTCTTTCATAGAGGAAAAGTGTGTGTGTGTGAGAAAGAATATATATGGTTGATCATGAAAGATACTTAAGTGTCACCCCACGTGCTGAAGTTCTTTATCTGCAGAATATCCCTAGGTATAGCAGACACCAACAATACAAGCTCCACCCCTTTGTTCCACCAATAGGTTTCAGCCCTGACCTGAAGGAACCATCTCTAAGGATGAAAAAGTAATTTAATCCCTGTGCCATTTCAGTCTTCGGCTTTTCTGCTGAAACTGTCAACAGGAGGTGCTAATTCATGTTAGTTGTAGTGCCTTTGTGGTGGGATCACCGGTCTCCTGAGCGCTGAACATCCATCAGATGGGAATAACTTAATCAATAAATTGACCTGGGCTAAATTAGAACTGATAATTTAGAAGTGAAAGGACCTACTATCTGATGATCAATCCCATAATGCATCCAAATCTTCAAAATATGAGTTAGCAATTGCCCACCCTTTGTGTATCCATTTCTGTTTAACTTCAGTTATTTTCAATCAAGGAATGTTCTATTTCTGCTTGGATTAATGTGCAATCAAGTCAGCAATACTTGTGCCTATTAGCCATAACTTCTGTGACTGCTGAATCATCTATATTAAATTATGTATAAAAAGAAGAAAGCTCAAGTATTCATTAAGGTAGAGGCCTGTTAATACTCAGCTGTAGTTAGACATAGTAAGATTGTCAAAGTCTTGGAAAATACTAAATAACTCATTTTATCCTTTATTTAAAAAGGAGCTTCTGGTAATAACAAGTGTTTCCTCCCCCCACCATCCCTCTCCCTCCCATCTTCTATGTATTTTTTATTTGACAGAGTTAATAAAACACCTATACACTAATTTCTACCTTATACACACTTAGAAGGAATCTTTTCCCACACTTATTATGAAGTTTAGGAAAATTTAAGAGCATAATATATATGATAGATTTGGAGGTAAACTAAAGCACTAAACAAATACTGTATACTAAATCTACTTTTGTGTGTGCTTGGAAATTAAAAGGGTCGTCTTGATTTGCAATGCAGTAATCTAAGGAGTTTTCTACTTCGTACTGCTTTTTTTAATATTAATTTTTATATTTTTAGCAGGTAGTCTCTGATTCATAATGTAAGGAAAGAGAATTGGCTTTCAATCCTTTTAAGTTATTTAAAAGAACTCTAATTTGGCATGGAAAATATTTTGTACTCCTCCTGTTCACAAAAGTCATTTCCATTGGTGGAACATTTCAAAGAAAAAGAATAGGCATAATAACTTAGAAACTTTACACATATTCAAAAATAAGCACAATAAGTTTACACATATTCTGGCCCCAATCTTTTGTTCTTTGAAGCCAATAGAAGTTTGAAAACAGACTTGAAAGGGAGCAAATTTTAGCCCTTAAGTCTTTTATAAATTTAAGAGAGACCTGCAAAATTGTAGTGAAAGTCTTCCAGCCTAGGCACAAAGCCCAGGCACCTGGCTCTCATGATAATTGATGATAATGAGGGGGAAATACTTTACTTGCTCCTCAAAAATATTTTCCACAAGCAGAATTTCAAATCGCTGATATGAAAGAGAGAAAGTTGAGAGAGGCTGGAAAGCTGTTGTCCTTGTTCACGCAAACAGTCCCATTCAGTCAGTATTGTAGCTCATCATCACTTGCATGAATATATGTTTGAAGGATCAGGCCCCAAATTTGGTGTGTGTAATTTATTCTGACACCATTACTCAGGGGGATTAGTCAATGGGTCTACTGTGTGGAATAAGGTACTACTCAGTGAGTAATGGAGTCAGAATAAGACCCTTATAAAGAGTCTCAGAAATATTTCTCTTCGGTCGCAATCTCTGTTCCTTTAGTTGCCTACTTTCTCCTTCCTTATTGTCTTAAAGGTACGCTATGTGATTTACAAGCAGTAATGTGGAGGGAATGATGTGGAGCTGTGCCACACCTGGAGAGAAATTGTGCCTCTTGAGCTACAATCGCTTCTATTCCTGAGCGTACCACAGGGTACTCACTCTATCATCTCTTAAGATGATGCATATTGCTCCTTTTTGTGTCTTAGCTGGAATTTGAACAAAGATTTTTGACCTCCCTCCCTTGCTTTCAAGTAGTTTTCTCGCTCTGTGAAGAGAGTGTGATCACAATCTCTGCTCACAGGGACTGTGATTGTGTTTGGTCCACATAAAAAGGGGGAAAGTACTTACATACACTCATCAGACACCTGCACAAGAGCCAATTACACAATTTACACTCCAACTCTAAAGGATGTTATAACAGCTTTTGGAAGTGCTTCCAATGTGCCTAAGGAACCCAGAACTGGCAAGTTAGTCAGAAACTTTTTATTTTACGCTGCAGCTCTTTTAAAAGGAGCTAAATTTCAATTCTGGATTGCATACTGCTGTTCTTGTTTGGGAGAGCGCCTTCCAACTGCCCACATTGCTTGATTCTTCTATTCTTGAGTTCAACATGGCTTTTCTAAGAAGAATTTTCCACATGGAATCCTGCCGTTGTGTCACAAATACAGAAAAAGGTGCCGACGCTAGGAAAAACAATTTCTGAATGGAGCTCAGTTTTGCCGCAGTGGAAAATCACTGGAGCCAATCATTTGTGGTTGCTCATTTTCACCCCTTTATAACATTTAAAAAAATAGTGGATCTACTGCAGTTATGCTGCATGGAGTAAGCAGGATTGTGGGCGCCCATGTTGCAGAGCCATAGTCTGTAGGGGAGCCTTGCACCCCAGCATGGGAAAGGTTTTTAGAAATGCATGGGGGTAGAGGGATATGACTATATGACTCCACTGACTATAATTACATAGACTGAAGGGTTGCAGGACAAATACAGGTATGAAGCTTTATTTGTAAATGGAGAGCTGCCACTCTAGGAAATAGGAAGATTTTCCTCAGCCCCAGTGGAGACTCAACACAAAAACTGATTACTCAGGTACTAGATGAGGTCAGAGTATGCCTACATTGAGATAAAAGATCTGCAGGATGGCCACAAGTGGCCCAACCCAGATGGCTTGGGCTTGCAGGGCTCAGATTACAGGTCTAAAAATTGCAATGTAATCATTTAGACTCAGGCTGGAGCCTGGGCTCAGAGACCCTGTGAGGGGGAAGGGTCTCAGATCCTGTACTCCAGCCTGAGCCTGAATGCCTACACTGCAATTTTTAGCCCCTCACCTGAAGCTTCATGAGCCTCTGTCAATAGATCCAGGCTCCGAGACTCGGTGCCATGGCGGGGTGGTGGTGGTGGTAATTGTAGCATAGATATACCCAGAAAGCTTAATGCCAGAAAGGATCACGAATTCTAGTCTGACCTCCTGTGTATCATAGGCCACCAATACCACCCAGCCCATGCGCACTAAACCCAACTATTGAAATTAGACCAAGGTATTACATCCCATGGATTGTAGATTATGTGTTGCACTAAGAGACTGGGAGGGACTAAGGTGCTCCAATGCCCCAGCAAATGTAAGGCACTGACTGTGAGATAAACAAGATAAATCTGCCAAGCGACCCACATGTTGCAAAGGAAGGTGAAAAAACACCAAGGTTGTTCCAGTAGCTTGGGAAGACCATGGTGCATCATGGAAGATGTATCCCAATCAGGAAACCTGGCTCAGAATAGAATGGGAGCATAAGGCACCTAACTACAATTCTCTTGTGGCACCAAAGCAGCATTTCCAAATCTGTATGGTTGGATTTCAGCCAAAAATTGAGTTTTTGATTTCTCAGAAAAGTCAGTTTTCTGCAGGAAAACAAAAACAAAACATCTTTTGACCAGCTCCATTAATAAGTCCTGTAAAAATTTTAAGAACTTCCCTCCCCCCCTCCACTCTTCACTTCACCCTTCTTCTCATTACTCCAAGTACAAGGAGGCTCTGCATGTAGCATAACTATTACCGAAAATAATTTTCCTGTTTATTCAGTGGAAAACCTGGTCCTGAATCACTGAAAACACTTTCCATAGGCAGGTTTACTCTGAGGGACATGTGGCTGTAGAGCATTACTGTGGCTGTGCCTGTCAAGCTGCACTCTCATTTGTGGCAGATACAGAATTGGCTACTCTGGTGGGGACACTCACCAACTGGTGTGCTCTCTCATGGCCAGGAGTGGTGCAGCAGCTTCTTCATTACCGGTGTCCTTGATCGACAGTACCTCTGAGCCTGTGCCAGTTTGCCCTTTTTCAGAACTCAGCCCTCCAGCCAGGTCGCTTATAAGCCTCACCCTTTCCAGGATAGTAAAAAAACAAAAAAAAAAGGTTGAATGATGATATCCCCATTCTTCAGCCCAACAGTCCTTCCCTCCTTGCATCAGGAGGGCTTTTACTTCCTTTTCCAAGTGGGAGGTAGGAGAACCCAGGGCCTTCATCACCTCTGTGTTCCAGCCCATAGACCCTGTGCTAAGCATCCCTCAGGGTATGTCTACACTATTAAATTAGGTCTATTTAATAGAAGTCGATTTTTTAGAAATCGATTTGATACAGTTGATTGTGTGTGTCTCCACTAAATGCATTAAGTTCGCGGTGTGTGTCCATGGTACTGAGGCTAGCGTTGACTTTTGGAGCATTGCACTGTGGTAGCTATCCCATGGTTCCTGCAGTCTCTGCCACCCATTGGAATTCTGGGTTGAGCTCCCAAAGCCTGATGGCGCAAAAACATTGTCGCGGGTGGTTCTGGGTACATGTCGTCAGCCCCCCTTATTCCCTCCCTCCCTCTCTCTGTGAAAGCAATGGCAAAATATAGTTTCTTGCCTTTTTTCCTGGGTTACCCGTGCAGACGGCAACTCACAGCAAGCATGGAACCTGCTCAGCTCACTGTCATCGTATGTCTTCTAGGTGCTGCTGGCAGATGTGGTACTGCAGTGCTACACAGCAGCATCCCCTTGCCTTGCAGACTGCAGTGCAATACGACTGCTAACCATCGTCGTCATTCCATGGGTACTCCTGGCCGACCTTGGTTAGGTTGGTCGGGGCGCCTGGGCAGACATGGGTGCTCCTGGTGCTCCTGGCCAGCCTCAGTGAGGTCGGTCGCGGGAGCCTGGACAAAAATGGGAATGACTCGAGGTCATTCTCTTCTTTAAGTTTCGTCTAATGGAGATTCAGTCTCTCCCAGTCAGCAGCACCGCGTGGTCGCACCTACCCAGCCTATCCCTTGCTCCCATGGCTCATGAAGCTTGGACAGTAGTAAGGAGCAGTTCAACTATAGGCTAAGCAAGTGCATAATGGTGGTAGAATGTGCCTTTGGACATTTAAAAGCTCATTGGCACAGTTTACTGACTCGATTAGACCTCAGCAAAACCAATATTCCCATTGTTATTACTGCTTGCTGTGTGCTCCACAGTATCTGTGAAAGTAAGAGGGAGACGTTTATGGTGGGGGTAGGATGTTGAGGCAAATCGCCTGGCCACTGATTACACGCAACCAGACACCAGGGCAGTTAGAGGAGCACAGAAGGGTGCACTGTGCATCAGAGAAGCTTTGAAAACCAGTTTCATGACTTGCCAGGCTACAGTGTGAAAGTTCTGTTTGTTTCTCCTTGATGAAAACCCCGCCCCCTTGGTTCACTCTACTTCCCTGTAAGCCAACTACCCTCCTCTCCCCTCTTTGATCTCCGCTTGCAGAGGCAATAAAGTCATTGTTGTTTCAAATTCATGCATTCTTTATTAATTCATCACACAAATGGGGGGATAACTGTCAAGATAGCCTGGGAGGGGTGGGGGAGGTGAGAAGCACAGGGGTGGGGTGTTTGTAGGGGCACCCCTAGAATGGCCTGCAGCTCATCATAGAAGTGGCATGTCTAGGGATCTGACCTGGAGTGGCCGTTTGCCTCTCTGGTTCTTTGGTAGGCTTGCGCGAGCTCCTTAAGTCTCATGTGGCACTGCTGCGGGTCCCTGTTAAAACCTCTGTCCTTCATGCCCTTGGAGATATTTTCAAATATTCTGGCATTTCATCTTTTGGAACGGAGTTTGGATAGCATGGATTTATCTCCCCATACAGCAATCAGATGCAGTGCCTCCTGTTTGGTCCATGCTGGAGCTAATTTGAGATTCTGGGACTCCATGATCACCTGTGCTGATGAGCTCGCCACGCTGGCCAAACAGGAAATGAAATTCAAAAGTTCACGGGGCTTTTCCTGTCTACCTGGCTAGTGCATCTGAGTTGAGAGTGCTGTCCAGAGTGTCACAACAGAGCACTCTGGGATAGCTCCCAGAGGCCAATACTGTTGAATTGCATCCACACTACCCCAAATTCAACCCAGGACGGTCGATTTCAGCACTAATCCCCTCATCGGGAAGGAGTACAGAAATCAATTTTAAGATTTCTTTAAATCAACAAAAATGGCTTCATCATGTGGACAAGTGCAGGATTAAATTGATCTAAAGCTGCTAAATTTGAGCTAAACTCGTAGTGTAGACCAGGGCTCAGACTCATTACTGCTTTCTTGAGCCACTTCTTACCTCATCTGCCTCCTGGCACCTTTCACTGTACAACTTGTTCCAGTGCTTTGTACTAGACATTCCAGCTCTTTGAACCACTTCCTGCCAGTTTACAGCTCATACAGGGTCTTCCTCAGGTTCTCTGACCCCCACTCCCATCTGGTCTGTAGGCTCGTATCCCTGTTCATGGTCCACCACTTAGCTGTAGCTGATGAGGCATTTACTCTGTCTCTTAAGCTCTCAGTGGCAGGATATGGTTTATGCACCCAAACATAGCTACAACTGATGTATCTTTTTTGGAATCTTATATGAAATGAATTGGTACTTTATACTCATTTCCTAGCAGACCGGAAAAACAACCCTATGAAGCATGAACTGGTGCTCTTGTTGATGGTTTCAGAAAGCAAGCCAAAAACTGAAATGGCAAAGAAATGGGAACAGCTAGTGGTGGTTCTTCCGACACAAGCATGATGCATGTTGGCAGGTGAATGTGGTAAAATTTGTCAGCATTGTCAGTTCTTCAGTGATGAAACAAAGGTATTCAGTCACCAGGGCTCTCAATCTGCTAGATTTCACAATTACTAAACTCACTCCCTCAAAAAAAGATTTATATCAATATGTTTCTCAGTATTCTCTGTACCACAGTGCCAACTGTACCAGCTACTTCCCATGGTGATGAATTCAGATCATATCTTTGAAGCTGGTATAAATCAGGGTAGCTCCATTGGATCTATCTTCCTGAATCTAAGTCCAATAAGCAATTTAAGTGTAGGATTCCATCTGGCAGTTTAATAAACCTCTGTTCTTTTTGCTTCACTGTTTTGACATTCAAAAAAATAAGTCAATGAAATGAATGACTAAAAATATATGCAGGCAACAAAGTATCACTTTTTAAATTAATATAATTTAGATTATCTATTAATTTGTCCCTGTTTTGTCTAGTTCCCCTCCTTCTTAAAATGTCTATTGTCCCACGTCTCATAGGATACCACATTTTCAAATAAAGGATATTAAATAGATTCAGGACAATACCATCATCATCATGGATTAATCTATTTTTTTATGGACAGAAATTCATTTATGCAGTGCAGTTTCAGCTGCGCTGACACCTGTAGAAGCATTCTTTGTGTGGATAATGTGCTTTCATTTCAGCCACTAGGACCACTTCTTTGCAATGCCAATTCATAAGCAAACAAAAATAAAAGAATCATTGCTGAAACTAGTAGGCAGATATTTGCAAACTCAATTATGTTTCTCACATTCTATTAAATAATTATATTGTTCATTCCTTTCGGGGCTGCTTTTAATTAATATTTTAGAACACAATTAAACACTTCAAGTCAAGACATGATGTACGTCTGAAGTATATTTTCTCAAACAAGACTCAAATTGCATTCAGAAGGGTTTCCAACAGTCAATTCTCTCTAAGACAGTTGTTTTCAACCTGTGGCCTGCAGACCCCTGGGGTCCTCACCTCCATCTGAAATGTTTCAGGGGGTCCACAAATAAAAAAAGCTTGAAAGCTCTAAGAAATAGATTTTTTAAGGGCCTGCTATGCTGATATGGACACTGCACAACCGGAAAGAGATAGTGGTGAAGTATTTAGAAACCTCTGAATTTAGCCCCAAATATTGCAAAGTTCTCTGAGGGTGTAGAAGTCTTCCTGGTTTATCTGTGCAGGGGAACTGTAACACCCCAGCATAGCACCTAATTCAGATCTCTAGCCACTCCACTGTGTGTGTGTTTGTGTGTTTAACACCACACTGAAATTATTATGGAGAGTAATACTTTACATTTTAACAGAACCTTTCATTCAAAGATCTCAATAAGCTTAACAAAAAATTAATTAAGCACCTCACTATTGTTTTGGTTATTTATTATGCCCATTTTAAAGAAGCAGCTTAAGATGAAGCAATTTAATTACAGGATATAAAACCTACCTTGTCTTCCTTCCCTGACCTCTGTCCTCTTCAGTAAATATCCACTACAGTACCTGCTCTGAGAATCCTACACAAACTCTTCGTGCACCAGGTTGAGAATATGTACTTAAAGGAATAAACAAAACAAATAGAAATTAAAAATCATTTTAAATATCTGTATGAATCCTTACTAAGAACAAGTAGGTAGCAATAAAGTAATACTTGTACTTTCAGTGCCTTTTTCATAAAGGTAAGGGAAATTGTGCGATGCACTTCATTTTTATTCAATTAATAGAAACACGGAGTATTTTCTGCCAAGAAAAACACACTAATGTGGCAGGAAAGTGAAGCAAACAGTTGGCTGTCAAACATTATCAATGCTGAATTTATATAACACCACCCTTTGAGTCCAAAATTATTCTATGCTGGTAATAAAAGGTGCACGCATTAAGAACATGTCTTGTCACTTGTACGGTGTAAGTAATCATTGGTTTGACAACATGTTCAGTGATAAGGACTCCTCAGTGAAATTGCAAGCCTTTGCTGCCAAAATGTTAATCTGCTTAAAAGCACTAGATGAGGAGAAGAAGAAGAAAATTATTTCTTCATTCTGAAAAAAACTGACCAAAATTGATTGCTTGTTAAAACTTAAAATAAAGGCCACTACACATTATCTAAAGGTCATTATTTGTCTTAGTCTAATGTCTATAGTTCTGATGCAGAATATGTAAAACACAGAAATCAAAGTGTTTATAAAAGGTAGTTTCTTTTCTGAGTTCTTGTTTCTTTCTGTTTTCTGATCACAATACTGAAAAACAATACCATCAAATATGCTCATTTACCCAGGTCACCTTCGTGTGCCCTTGTAATGCACTCACCACTGCAACTCAGACCTCCCAAGCACTCAGACATTGGTAATTGGGCTTATGGGAACAATCATCCTCTCTCTAAATACAGGGTCCTAAGGCACTAAAATGGGCATTGCCGAACCTGCTCTTCTTTTCCTGCTCTTAAATGAGATAAAGTTAATTTGACATCATTTCAGATGATGTAAAGCCAGAACAATAAGTAAACAGCTCACAGCTAGCCAAACGAGCCTCTTCCAACAGTGTTTCAATGCCTTGAGACAATAAGAACTATTATAATAGCAATTCATGTCCTTCTTTCCTGTAAAGTGGAATATTAAAAAATTATGAATCCCATTTTGATCATTTTAGATTTAGAATCATGAAGTTCTGTGAGAGTTAAATTGCTCTAGAGTTCCCTACAGTGGGGAAGTATCCAGTTTTTCAGCCAGAATAGGAATTGCCATACTAGATTAGACCACTGCTCTGTCTAGTCTAGTATCCTAACTGTGACAGTGACCAGCATCAGATGCTTAGAGAATGAAGGTACAAGTAAGCCCATACTATACAATTAGGGATAACCAGCCTATAAGGAATGTTTCATCCTACATTTTGCCAGTTGGGGGTTGGTTTATATCCTGAAGCATAGTGTGAGCGTTTATATAGATCTTGTTTAAAATCTTGTCTAATGTTACTACATATGTTCTTATTACCTTTATACATGTCTATTCTTTTTTAATCATACTAGGTTTTTGGCTTCCATAAGGAATATGGGTTGAGTTCCCTGATTGTGTGTTCTGTAAAATATATTTCCTTTTAAACAGTTTTAACATTTCTCCATTTCAATTTCATTGAATATCCCCTTGTTTTTGTATTATCAGAAAAATTAGGGAGGTGTGCATTGCTTACATGTAATCATTAAAAGTGGGAAATAGAGGAATTTAAAATTCTAATTTAACTGCAAATCCCAACATAGCCTTAACTGTGGCATCAGTAGGATCATTCAGCATGAGCTGTTCCTTCAAAGACAAGACTATTCATGTTTTCTACTTATCGAATTAGTCAAAATCAGGCAGAGACTTTCCTGCATTCTTCATTATCTTCTTGGAAGAATAACTTATCCTGACTGATTATATTTTTGTATTACACTGTCAAAAATGTAGCCATTCTTTTTACTACTTCAGTGGGCATTCATATCCTTTTATTGTTCTTTCTACAAATATGAATATTTTCTCTTTAGTTTATATAAATGTATAGATATAGGTAATATGATATATAGATAATCTCACTCTTTGAAGAACAATTCCATTACAGCATTGCTGTACACATTTTATTACTTCAATCTGGTTCTAGGTTCCAGAGGCTCTAGCCCTCGGTGAGTTGCCATAAATACACTCACATTTTGAACAACAATGGATTGCTTTACCACAGCTGTCAGAAAATAAATGGGGAAAAAACCTAGGCACAATTAAACACTAGAAGACCAACCCAAAATTTCCTAACCCAGAGCCTAGAAAGAGTATAGTACAGGGGTATAAAAGTAACGGTATCATGTGAGGTTACTCAGTTCAAGTAGTAGGGATACCTCCTCCAGTCCACTCCCACCACAAGACAAGGAAGGACTGGCCTGCAGACCCCTCAGAGGGAGCTCAGGTTTTTTTGGTTGATGATCTAGTGGGAGCCCATGTACATTGTTCTCCAGATGTACAACTACTGAACCCCTCCTCCCTGCAGATCATTGCAGTGTATATTCCTGCCAGCAACAGGCTGTTTTCCCTGCCTGCCTCACAGCTCCAGAACTCAGTTTGCTTGCCACTCAGCCTTCCATCTGTTCTGCATGCGAGCATAAAGAGAGAAAACCAAGACAGTGCAACACTCAGGCTTTATTTCTAACTGTACTTCCCAATAGCAGAGCTCTCTAAATTAGTATATGTGATCATACTGTAGAGCTCCTTATTGGGAAGCTATATATTTGATAAAGCAAAATTAAACATGAGCACTATAACCTAATTACATTTATTATTAATTATGATGATGAAATGCTCTTGTGCCTTGTAACATGAGGCAATAACCTATTATGTGCTTAGCCCTGGTCTAAGCCCTGGTCTACACTACAAACTTATGTAGAGGGGACTTCCTCAGTGAACATAGCTACCACCTCTCGGGAAGGAGGAGTATCTGTGCTGATGGCAGAAGCATAGGTAGCTTCTCCATTAAGTACAACAGCCATGCTTAGCTCTGTAAGAGTAGACAAGCCATTAGACTCTATAATGCCTCATAATGTCTATGGCAACACCAGCCTTTTCTTATTTAAATTAACTTTTAACTTGCTTGGCAACTAATGTGTTTTCTTCTGAATGGAGAAGGGCTGTTCTTTTACACCTTAGCATTTTATAAAGTCATGTATATACCTTGCAGGGGGGTTTATATCAGAGTCCCTTTTGTGACAGGGGGCTGCCTTGCACTTGATTCTTTTCGAGGTGTGGCAATTCAAGATTTTGTTCCAATATCTATCAGTCATTTGTCCACCTCTGTTCCTTCCATGTACTGCTGGTCAAGTCTTATTGAAGTGCATATTTCACCTTCCTCACATCCATGTTTTTTCTCTTATGTGCATAGCAGGTAAATGTATTTACAGTTTCAGTGAAATATTATGCCTTTCCCCTGATAAGTTATATGGACAAGGATTTCTCTTGTCAATGCTTGTAACTTGCTTCCAAGTGCATGATTTGCCCTGAGGAAATAGTTTGATCCTAAAAGGGGTCGCCTGCTTGCAGTTCTGGGAGATGTTCAATAGAGCTGGTTGAAATTTTTTCTGGAAGAATATTTTTCCATTTGAAAATGCTGATTCAGTGAAATGTGTTCCTATGGAATGTGATGATTTTGTAGAAGCTTCTCAGGAAAACTGGGCAGGTTTCCTGCAAGCCCACTTGCCTCTTTGGCAGCTTGCTTGGTAGGTTGCCACACAGCTGAGAGCCTGGCAAGCATGGAAGCATCAGCTTGAGCCAGGTTTCATGCCAGAGAGCAGAAAGCTAGAAGCTCTGAGAGTCTGAGCTTCAAGTGGGGAATCTTAAGGCAGCCAGATTCCTGACTTCATGGCAGGAAGCATGGAAGTGGGGCTACAGGTCTCTCAGCAGCTACAGGTGCATCAATTTCATTTAAAAAAAAAAAAAACCAAAACAAGATATTTCAGATTTTCCAAAACAAGGATGGAAATCCTGTTCCACAGAATATTGAGATTTTGTTTTGATACATTATGACTTTTTTTTAAAATGCCAGTTTCCCGCAGAACAGAAATTCTAGGTTCTGACCCTAATTTAGCTTGCTGGTCATAGTGGACTTTAGCCTGTGTGTGCATCTCTTCCCTTTTTTCTTTTACTCCTTCCACCACTGTTGATTGCAGGAATGCTGGGGCGATTGATGCATATTTCAGTACCTATCTTGACATAAAACATTCTACTGAGCTATTATTAAGGACTTCCATGAGAATGTTTTTCCATTCAGGAATGGTTTGCCTGATATTTTCTTTGTTTTTTCCAGCTCCATTTAATAATCTCTCACCATTTTTTACTTCTGATTTGGCTTTACCATTTGACTGGCTATGATCTAGGAGTGATGTGATGTGACTGAATTCCCATTCCCAGGTACACTGCACAAATTCACTGAAAGTAGACAAGAGTCCATTATCTGAAACTACACATTTTGGGATACCCTGTTTGCTGAATGCTTCATTGCTTTGTCTAAGGTGGTCACTGTGATTGTATTGATAGTCCAAGTTCCTAGCAGTCTGAATACTAGTCTACACTAATGAGGTAGTTTATGTAGTTTACAGTGAATTTTTTCATTCCTACTTTGCTCCAAGGTCTGTGGGGAGAAGCAGTGCATTTTCACTGTCTCTTTTTGCGATTTGTTTTGTCTTTCTCCATATGTAATCACAACTCCTCACTAAGTGTCATCTATCTGGCATTTATCTATATGGCATCATTTGCTTTCCAGAGACGTGCTTCTATTCCAGAATGGCTGATATATTCCTAGGAGAGTTTTTGTTCTCATGTTCTCTAACATGGCAGTAGAGGACAGAATAAAGAGCTTTCCCATCTTGTGCAGTCTGTGTAAAAGCTGGCAAGAATGGCATTCCCAAAGGACTGTTACTTAGTATCAAAGTAGTAAGGACTTTTCCACACTCGAATTTCAGCCATCCTGATTGTCCAATGTACTTATATAGACACTGCTTACCCTGGTAAAGCACATTTTATATTGGTGCAGCAGTGTAAACTGTCTACAGTAGTTTACCCTAGTCCAACTGTACCAGTAGCTAAAATTCTGAAGTAGACAAGACTGAGGAGGGACAAGAAAAAAAAAAAGTTTGTCTTCCTGTTACTCATAAATCCAGTGTTGCAACTGTTAAGAGTCAGATTCTTTTTCCTCCATCACATCAGAAAAACATCACTACAGCAGAGACAGCCTAGCTCTAAATATTTTCTTTAAATATTGAGAGAGGTGTGGTTGAGTGAACTCAGATTAGCTAATCCTCACAATATCCCAGGTATCCTGTGAGAAAATAGTATTCCTATGTCATAAAAGAAAAAAACTAGAGATGTATATGTTAATTTATTCCATACCACAGAGATAGATAGCGTGTGAAATACAAATAGAGGATAGATTTAATCTAAGGAAGATTGCCTTGTGACACTTTCACAATCCATATGATTGTGTAGGATGGGTACAGTTCTTTTAAACATTCATGGTAAGTGTGAATTTGAGTTGTATTAAATTTAACATTTTTCAGCATTCTGATTTCAAAGAGGATAACTGTCTGAACAGGAATGGAAATATTTTTTTAAAACTTATCCATCAGTCTCTGGGACAAAAATTATTCACAGAGTGATAAATCCATTTCAGACAAATGTATTATAAGTTTTGTATTTTATTCAGTGAAGTCAGTGGGCCCTTCAGTCATTGGCTGCATCACTTATGATATTCTTCGGCTAATGGAGTTATTAATTCAATTTTCCTCTAATGCTTAAAGAAGCATAACTAGGGATCATCTCCAGTTTATCATATTCAAGAACATACTACATTGTTGCATTTGGAAAGCAAGTCTAACAAAGTCAGATATGTTGCAATATCATTTTAAAATGCGCTAATTTCAAACACATGGCTCAGCTTTTAAATTAGTGTTTTACTTTGGAAGTCTGTACTTTCATCCGCCATAAGTCACCCCACCTATGAAAAGCTCTGCAGCCATTAATTGCCTGCAGCATGAACATCAAGATGGAAGCAAATGAAAAGGAGCCATGAGATACCATAAGGTAAGAAATAACATATTATGCAACTGCTTTTACTGATGGATCAATGGAAAAACCAAACATTCAAAATAGTGACCATATCTTCCTTTGGCCTTTGTTATTCTTTGTGCACATCACAGGCTTGTCTGCTTCCACTTCAATGAGAGATGCAGCAGCACAGGAATCAAGTATCGGGAAGAAGTAGCACAAAGTCAAAGCACATGAGGAAGAACAGGCTAAGTTGATCAGCATACATGGTAAGTCTTAAAAGGAGAATGTCTGGGAGAACAAAAGTAGTGAGCAGGTAATTCAAGGGGTTTTGTGATTAAAAAAATTCTAAGAAATATATATGCAACATTCTGTGGTTGTGTTTAAATCAGGAATGATGCAGGAATCAAAATTCCAGGCAGCACAAGGACATGAGCAATGGTTGATAAGAAGACAAAGAATGACTCAACTGCTCCATAGGCAGGAAGAACTACAGAAAGCTATTTTACTATAAACTAAAGTAGGCTCAACTACAAGCTCTGGTGCAAGCTCCTCCCCGCACACAACCAGAGCTGTGCAAAGGGCGTAAGAGTTAACATCTTTCCAGCTGGGGATTCCCTTTGCACTAGAGATGTAGAGTCAACACAGCTGGTTTCTACACTGTCTCCTTCACCAGTTGCCAGTGAAGAAGGGGACATGGAGATTCCAGAGGATGAAGCACAGGTGCTGACTTTACAGTGTGCCCGGAAGTGCTTGCCCTCAGACCCCCATCCCATCCACTCCTCCCTGGTTCTGTTCAATATCTTCATAAATGATTTAGATAATGGCATAGAGCATATACTTATAAAGTTTGCAGATGATACCAAGCTGGGAGGGGTTGCAAGTGCTTTGGAGGATAGTATTAAAATTCAAAGTGATCTGGATAAACTAGAGAAATGATCCAACATAAATAGGATGAAACTCAATAGGACAAATGCAAAGTACTCTACTTAGGAAGGAACAATCAGTTGCACACATAAAGTGGGAAATGACTGCCTGGGAAGGAGCTCTGTGGAAAGGGATCTGGGGGATTTATAGTGGATCACAAGCTAAATATGAGTCAGTAACAAATTTTGTAAATAAAAGAAAAAAAGAGATAAGACATTCTGGGATGCATTAGCATGAGTGTTGTAACCAAGACCCAAGTAGTAATTCTTTCACTCTACTTTGCGCAGATAAGGCCTCAGCTGGAGTACTGTGTCCAGTTCTGAATGCCACATTTCAGGAAAGATGTGGAGAAACTGAAGAAAGTCCAGCAAAGAGCAACAAAAATTATTCAAGGTCTATAAAACACAACCTGATTGAAAAATTGGGGTTTGTTTAGTCTGGAAAAGAAAAGACTCAGCATGACATAACAGTTTAAGTATATAAAAAGTTGTTACAAGGAGGAGGGAGAAAAAAATATTCGTAACCTCTTCAGATAGTACAAGAAGCAATGAGCTTAAACTGCAGACAAGGAGGTTTAGGTTGGACTTTAGGAAAAGCTTCCCAACTTTCAGGATAGTTAAACGATGGAGCCAGTTGCCTATGGAAGTTGTGGAATCTCCATCACTGGAGGTTTTTCAGAACAGGAATGGTTTAGTTATGATGTAGTCCTGCCTAGTGTTGCAGGGGACTGGGCTAGAAAACCTCGAGGTCCCTTTCAGTACTAAAATTCTATGATCCTATGGGTAAAGCCTCGTGTGCCAGCAATCACCCACTGGGACAGCAGTCTCTTGGAGACACAGGCATACTAGGTATAGCCTCTTGCCAACCTCAAGCACTACAGCTAAGGACTGCAGTCAGCCTTGTATTTACATTTCTGATGTTACACCTTATTATTTCAGACTATTTGACACAGGATGGCTGATGGAAATGAGTGTCTAGAAATGGAAGTTACATCTGAAGTGGAAGAAAAAAATTAAAGTGTTTAAGGAGCTCAAAAGGTGGGGAAGGGGTGCAGACAATTTGTTATATGACTGGAGAATAACTAATGTTGGACCTATATTTAAGAAAGGGTGGGAAAAGTGATCTAGACATTAACAAAACTGTTAGTCTGACCTCAGTAGTATGCAAGGGTTTAGAACAAATTTTGAAGGTAAATGGAAAATGTGAAATAATGCAGCATAGGTTGATAATGCCAGACTAACATGATAATCAGTTATTTTCTCAAAAAAACTTTTCAAGATAAAGAAAATGCTGTAGATTTAATATACTTTGACTTTAGTAAGGGTTTTGATATGGTACCACTTGGGAAATTAGTTACATTTGGAGAAAGTGAGGATTGGTACAAGGCTGTAAGGTGGATAAGGAATTGGCTCAACAGAAGATGGGAAGAGGTTGTGCTGAAAGGTGAGCCAGCAGATTAGAGGGAAGTTATTAGTGGAGATTCTCAAGGATTTTTCTTGGGACCAATTTTATTCAATATTTTGACTAATGACCTTGTCACAAAATATAGGAGTGTGCTGACAATATAAAGTTGGGAAGCATCAGTAAAGAGGAGGATAAGAATGTTATACAGGAAGGTCTGGATGCCCTTGAAAATAGGAGTAACAAATGCAAAGAAATTCAATAATACAAAGTGCATCCATATTAATTATTATTATTAGGCACTTCTGCTACAAGCCAGTGACTTCTCCTTTGGAAGCCACAAAGGAGAGACAGTTCTAGATGTGGTGGTCAATCACAGGATAATGAGCCATCAGTATGATACAAATCCTAAGATTGCATTTGCTTTTTTTTGCATATATACTCTCTAAACAGGCCTACTTTGCTTTCCCCTCAGAGGCCATAAAGAGCATAATTGCTCAATTATTGCATACCACACAGCTCTTTATAAGCAAGCATATTTATTCTTAAAGGTGAAAGCATTACAGAGAATATTAAAACAATAAAGAAAACCACTTACCCAGGTGCTAATAAGTAAGGTTGCATTTTAGTCAGAGGTATTTTTAGTAAAAGTCATGGACAGGTCTCGGGCGGTAAACAAAAATTCACAGGGGTACTATATACCTCTGACTGACTAAATCTTGGGGAATGGGTGGCCTGGAGGACCCCTGATGGTGCTTGAGAGGGTGGCCTGGGACCCCCGCTGGTGCTCAGGGTGGGTGAGGGGGAGGGGAATTGGCAGGCTCCCTACCCAGCTCTGTGCTTTCCTGAAATCAGATAAATCCTTCTGCTTCTAGGCAGAGGCGTGACCACACAGGTCTGTGCACTGCCTCCTCCGCAAGCACCAGCTTTGCAGCACGCATTGGCTGGGAACCACTGCCAATGGGAGCTGTGGGGCAGTCCCTGCAGCCAGAGGCAGCGCGCAGAGCTGCCTGGCCATGCCTCGGAGCTGAGGGATGTTGCCGCTTCTGGGAAGCCCCCCTGAAGTAAACGCTGCCCAGAGCCCTCACCTCATTCCGCACCCCAACCCAACTGGGGAGAGGGGCAGTGGCCCGAGACTGCCACAGCAGCAACCATGGTCCAAGACTGCTCAGGCAGCCATCAGGCCAGCCATATCAGGAGTCATGGAATTTGTGACCTCCATGACAAACTCGCAGCGTTACTAATAAGTTTACCAGAGATCACCCCAACTCCAACAAGGGCTCTGGTTGGAGCCAGTCCTTCAAACCCCACATAGGTATTTTTCTGTGGTTACAAGAAAATAACATTTTTAGCTCAGAAGAAAAAGTCACATTAATCAAAGTGACAGATTTATGCATTTGGGCCTCAGCTCTTGGGACAAGGGGAACAAGCAATCAGCTGAAAATGGGGTTCTTCTCAGGGCATAGCTTCAAATGGTTAGGTCCAGAGGTGAGAATTTTCATTCTTCCCTTCAGCATTTCCTACACACCCGCCCAACTGAAAGTTCATTCTTATCTGGCATATTGCTTGAGAGAATCTTTTGAAACTCTCAACACTTCCCAGGGTTTACATTAGGCATTGTAGTAGTAAGAGTCTATGTTGGTATTATATAATTTAGAATGAAGGATAAAGAGTACAATATGTATTAAATGTATTGGTGTCTGATTTGATCATATTCTGCCAGCCACACTTTTTGAATAGCAGAAAGAATGGCTTAATGAGCCATTGGTAGAGATACATCAGAATCTGTGTCTGGATTGATTTCAAGGCAGTAACAGATCCTTTGAGGGTCACCAATTTGTTGCAGGTTTAGCATTTTAAAATAAGTAGAGGAATGCCATGAATGTTTTCTTTTGCATTGCAATTTGATGTTCCTGTTTAAAATGTTCTGTGTAAATTAATTGTTGTGTGTAGACAAAACAGCAAGTGCAAAAAAAATCAGGACAGAGGGTGATGGCTAATAGGAGTCTATACAAAAAAAATCCAAAAATCAGGAAAGTCCTTATAAAATTAGGACTTCTGGTCACCCTATTTGTGTGTGAATGAGGACTGTGTTGGTTAAGAGGTAAGTGTGAAGGCCATTGCTTATCCAGATGGTCTAGGGAGGAGCCAGAGACAGACACAGGGCTCCAGGAAGCTGAAACACTCCTACTGAAATGTCAGAGGAGGGCAGATTCATGACTTTAAAGATGAGACAGGCATCTATCAATGAAGCCAAGATAGTGGTGATCAAAATCATCATGGAATAACTCCCTGAGAAACTTGATGAAAGAACAAGAATGAGAAGGACAATTTAAGAAAACAAGCACTCAAACAATTGATGGTGAAAAACTCATTGGTCCCAATGAAGGAAAAATCACTATATAAAACAGGATGCCTTGCCATGAAACTTTGGGTTTGTCCTGCCAAGACTTCCCCAGAGCATCATGTCATGACCGACGGAACCCACTCCTCCCTACTCGTGATCAACCTAGCTGGCCACTAGATTGATCTGGACTGGTAACTATAACATTGACTGGTGGGACTGTGTATGTGTGTGGGGGGGGGAGGTGAGATTGAATGCATATGCTAATTGTGGTATCTTCAATAAACGTGACATATTGCCTTTTCCCCTGAAAAAGATTCCGTGTGCTTCTTATAAGCATAACAGCATGTCCTCCTCTAGAGACATTACAAACATTTGCATTTTAAATACAATGAACTCCCAAGATACTATAACTTAATTCAATATGGTTTGTCCAGGAAATTGCTATCTGTGTCACATTGTTTTATTAAAGAAATGTAAGCAGAAAAATTTCAAGGTGGTGATATTTATGTGCAATGCAACACCCAGCTCTCAGATTTAATTAGTCCTTTCTATTTAAAGGATTGTGGAGCAGCACTTAACACATACAATTGGAAATCCTCTCTCTAAAAAGGAAAAAAGAGTTTCCAGGATATTTACTGCACTGAAAATAGAAGACGCATCATGACAATACATTAAATGTCACAAGAACTAGACAGTTTTGAAATATTGTAGGTATTATATTGTCAGATAAATTGTAAACTCATATATACACCAAACAATTAAGGAAATATGCTGTAACAGACAATACAGTATGTGGAAAACCAACATTGCTGTAGCTGTTTAACATTCAGGTGATAGGCTTGTTTGATTTTCCAACTGCAGGGTAACTGCCCAAAACGATAGTCTGAAATAGGCCATAATCATTCATGATTAGCACAAGTGAAGCCAATGACATTACACCAGGTACCGGTTTGGCCCATGTTTTCCAGTTTTGCTTGGCTCCATCTGCACTTCAAAATGTGAAATGTTCAGGCCACTGCAGGTGTCATTATATATACATATCTAACCTGTTGAGAAAAATTATTATGTCAACAAAGCACAGTTATGCAGTTTAGAACACCTGAAGCAATTTTCATAAATAGCAAACTGATCACCTGAGACAGCTAAACATTTAGAGACATGGAATCCATGATGGATTTAAACATTCATGCATATGGAAGCTTTTCATGAGTCTCTCTCAAAGGATACCTATTTGCATTTGAAAATTCTGTTCCTTTAATTTTACAGGAGAATCAAAGGGAATAGAAAGCCAACAATTCATGTATGGAAGGGCTTAATATTTCCTCAAAGACTGGGTGCTTACATTGCCTTTTTAGTAAAGGACGGGGTAGCTTGCTAACACATCAATCAGCTCTAGTCCATCAATCCAGCAACAACAGCTCTGATAATACTCTCCTCTGACTGACAGGAAAATAAGATATTTCAAATGGAAAAAAGCCTTTCAGAGTCTGTTTCTTTTCTTCCACCCACATATGTACAAATTAAAGAACAGGAGGTCCAAATGAACTACAGCAAAATCACAATTACAAGACAGGTTTAGATAAAGTAGTCATGATGATGTTTAATCCCCAGCTGATGTATAAGGATATTAACAGTACAGGGAAAGTTATCTTGAATAATGCATTTACACTGTAAAAATAATGAAATTGAATAAATTCTCCTTCTCATTCATTCTGCATCCAGGATTATCTTGTCATGATAGACATTATCTCGTTTAATAAGGAATGTTTGATACATTTGAAGTACCTTAAGGTAAAAATAAAATACTTTCTAGTCCTACAAAAGCAAAATACATATGATAGAAATACCTCCCTTATCTTGCTGGGTTATATGCCATATTATCAGACCATGTGACACTTATTTGCATATTTCTGATATTTATAATTTGTAAGAATAACTGAACACATAAAACCAGAACTGAGAAATTTCTTCTAAAGTTTCTAGTCCCTGCCCCACATAAAAGAAGGTTTTGCATCTGAAAGTATGTTACCTAAACTCATCCTGGAGAAGATTTTAATGTGGAGAATTTGTTACCTAAACTCATCCTGGAGAAGATTTTAATGTGGAGAATTTGCAGATTAAGTTTCTGACAAGTGATGTTGAAACCCTAACAGATCTTTATTCATAAACATGGTACCCAAATAATACATGATTGTGAGACTTTGCTGTCTTTACTTCTAGAACAGTTGAATTACAACACCTTTGAGAAAAATATTTTAGTGTACAAACATCTTAATTTTTGCTGTTTGGCTTCTCACATTCTTTACTCAATTAGGCACGTACATTCTACCGCCAGTGTCACCTATTAGGTCGACATCTACGCTAACCTTCCTCCTTATGTCCATTCTCCTATCCACAGCTGTATCCTTTCTTACTTCATTTTCTTCCCTCTCAATGTTAAAATCCAGTGTGGAGATTACCTAAACATCTCCCAACCATCTCTCACAAATTCCTAGTTTGAAGCTCTCAATCAGTTGTGCCAGCCTCCATCCTAGAAGTCTATTTCCCCCCCTATTCAGGTGAAGTCCATCCCAAGAGAACAGTCCTTCAGTCCATAAATGCTTCCCAGAGTCCATACATCCCAAAGCCCTCCTTATAGCACCATTGCCTGAGCCATCTGTTGATCGCCATAATCTTGTCACACCTTTGTTGCCCTTCTCTAGGAATAGGCAGAATCCCACTGAAGATCACCTGAGCCTCGATTTCCTTAAGCGTCTTCCCCAGTCTGGCATAGTCTCCCTTGATACATTCCAACGAGAATCTAGCAGTATCATTTGTTCCCACATGAAGGACAATCAGTGGATTCTTTCCTGCTCCCTTTAGGATCCTCTTCAGGTCCACATCCTGTATCTTAGCACCCGGCAGACTGCACACCCTTCTGTTCTCTGGATCAGCTCTAGTTACAGGCCTGTCTATTCTTCTCAGTAAGGAGTCTCCAATCATGTAGACTTGCCTTTTCCTGGTGATGGTGCGATTCTCTGGTCTAGACCCTGTTCCTTCTGGCTGCAAGTCCTCTCAATTCCTATTGTCACTTGCAATCCTTTGCAAATCATCCCGTGTCCTCCTGGGGCTTGTATTTGGTGTTATCTCCATTGACTCTCTCCCTCTTCCTATAGGGCTAGCTGCTCTTCTCTTTGCCTTCTCACCTTCAGCAACCACCTGCTGTGCCCCTTCATTTTCCAACTCCCCAAACTTGTTCCTGAGCTCTATTTCTCCTTCACTAGCCCATCTTTTCCTCTGCTGGTTCTCTTAGTGACATGCTTCCACCGTCCACTTTCCTCACCCAGCAAGTCTCCCCTCAGAGTTCTTTGGTCCTGCTTCCATCTGCAAGTCTGAGCTTTTCCCTTCAGCCTCCTCATGTCTTTGCTCCATCATCCACTCGAACTCCCTTCTAAACTCAATCAGAGTTTCCACCTGCATCTCCAATGCTTGGATCTTTTCTTCCATCAGCTCTATCAGGTGGCACTTCATGCAGATGAAACTCTTTTCAGGTACCCCCTCCAGGATCATGTACATGCCACAGCTTCCACATCCAGTCATCTTCGTTGTGTCTTCTACTGCTTGGGTCACTACCACTGCTGCCTCTGTATCTATAATAGCCTTCTCACCTAAGTCCTGTTAGTCTGGGAAACACAAACCAAACCACCACCACCCACAGCAACACAAACTCCCAACGAGTACACTGCCAGACCACCACACACTCCCTTCACTAGCCTGGCTCTCTTAGTCTTCCCCTCAAGCTCCCCTGTTTACGGCTCTGTTTGCTGGCTCCTGTGCTGCTGCAGTTGTCTATGCCACTCCCTGACTGGCTGGCTACCTTTATAGGACCCCTTGTCAGAGAGTCCTCACCCCCTAATCAGGGCTCAGCTTCTCTCCCAACTTCTACCACCAACTTCTTGTTTAGATACAAGATACAAAGCATCTTGGGAGAATGATTTTATGTGTTACATATACCGGCAAGTCCTCCTACCAGTACTTTATTATTTTATAATCCCATTTTCATTAAATTCCTCCTTCCACTGTTACTGTTGTATAGAAAATCCACATAAAAACAGTAGATACTAACAGCTAATATTTGTACAAGAAGAACAAAAACATTGACATGAACTGATACAAAGTGTTGTCATAGGCACAAAGTAAACAATAGAGAAACTTTGTTCTCTTATCTCCTGCAGTTATAGTAATCTTAGGTGTTGTAACAATCGCTATTGAAACATTTTCAGGCAGAAAAATGGTATTTAACTTGGTGCCATTTTAACCTGCAATTATAAGAACCAGACAGCAGGAACAATTGTTACTTGTGGCATGTGGATTATCTGCCAGGAAACCAGCTCTGTCAGCAAAAGGATGGAAGCCAGTGTTATGAATAATAGCATGTCATGCGTTTAGTGCCAAAAGTACTCTCTAGCATAGTTAGACTCAGATGAGATGCTGTATTGCAGACAAGGATACTCAATATTTCTAGTAGTGCAATGGGCCATAGGGTGAAATTCATCCTTGTGCCAAGAGCCAGCACAAGGCCTATAAATGTCACTTAAGCCATCAGAGTTAATAAAGCTGCAATCGTGAGAAAAATTCCTCTCAGAGCTCCTATTTCTTTGTTTAAATAAGGTAAATGTATTTCTTTTTCATTATAAAGTTGCGTATCTATCAAGATACAAAAGTCATCCTAAAATATTTCATAGGCCAGAGGGCCAAATCCTGTTCCAATTTTAGAGAAGAGTAGTACTAAGAAGTAGGAAATAAGTGAGCCATGGAGAAGAGTCCCAGAATGATTTCAGGATGCCTGCTGGATCACAGGCTCAGAAGATTGTTAGTGCATTGCCTCAGCATTAATGGCTTCATCATTTTTATTCAACAGTCTTCTGGACTCTGCCATCTATATAGTGAAGCTACACATGCTTGTATATTTTTATGCAAGTGGACACATTTAAATGAAGGAACCTGCTAAAGCATGAGCTTATATACAGTACAACCTTGATTATGTGACTAATTGGGACATCAAAGTCAGGTAACCCAGGAGTTAGATTGAAAAAAAAAAAGTCACTAGAGGCTAGGAAAAGCTCAATTTTAAAGCTCCACAGGTGAAAGGTTCTCTGGAGTCTATCAACCATAAAAAGTACAAAGACACTTTCTATCTTGCAGAAGGGCTTCAGAAAAAAAAACTCACTAAGGTAAGTTCTCAAATACCACAGCAAGGTACAAAAGCATAGAGAAGTTGGATATTCTTATGTTTAGATTAGTGAGAAAGTTTCAGGTTAACCTGGTTCGGGTAACAAGGGCCCAGCATATACTTGTTATCTGCTTAATAAAAACCTAGGCCTCAATACCTTGACCTGCCTTGCTCTCCTATTTGAAAGATAGAACTGAAGTGTTTCTTATTCCAATTAATCCATATTTCTGGGCCCCAAATTTGTACAATGCTTTCTCCAGAATTAATCACTAAAGCGCCACTTTAATTTTGCTTTAGATGTAAATTTGTTAGTGAATTACATGGCATATTGTTTTCAATGTTTTTCCTTCATCAATAAAAATACCAGAGTAAGTTTCTAAGGAGATAGAAACACACACATAAAATTTTTAAAGTCAGTCTGCAAGTCTTTCTACTGTCCAGTACAAACCACCAAGGAAAGTTACAGTCATCTAGTCATATAGCATGTTCATATTTTTAGAAGTTTCCTCTTTTGAGAGCCGTTACCATTGCCAGAGGTATTTCACATTTTATATATAAATTCTTCCAAAATCAATATAGGAGACACTTAGGATTGTCTACTCCTTGATATTTATCTTAAAATTATCCTTAACAATACTTATAGATCAGCATAAAGGAGGTTTTCCCTCTGTGACAATTACACTTTTTGGAGAAGCCTGGTGGCAGGATACTCCCCTCTGAGAGGGCCCTTAACATTGAAATAGACTCCCTACCCTTGCTCCAAAATAGCCTGAATTTGTTGACCATTTGATCCTGCTGCAAGATCCATCTACCTTCCTAGGGTTTGGGGAGGGTTTGAATGTCTGGAGAAGCTAACATAGCATTTCATTTTGACCTTAATCTTCTGAGTCGTTATTGTGGCTGAGGAATTGTTACTGATTTTGATATTATTTACATAGAATTTTGCTTTGATATTGTCAAAAGAACCTAGAGCTTTTGAGAGGACTTTAATGTCAGTATTAATCAAGATAAGTACACTGCCAAAAGGATTATTTTTAAAATTTCCTCCTTGTCTTTGCAGAACAAATCTGGATCAGTTCAGAACAAGAAACGATTTTACTGGACAATTTAGTGGCAATAAAGAATTTAACCAGCTCTAATTAACTGTGCCTCCTAAGAGAGGGAAATACTGTACATAAGAATGATTTGCCACTTTAAGGAAAAGGAAAAATTGGAATTAAGATTTCTCTAGGCATTAGGCTCTTTCCCATGTTTACCAGGTTTTCAAGTGGGAATATTTATAAAATATTTTCATTTTCTGGAAGGCTGTTATCCCAGCTGTCTCTTAAACAAAAGGAGAATGCAGATGAAAGAACACAGAAGACGTGGATCCTCAGTAAAGAGGTGAATGAAATATCTAGAACTCCCTCTCTGACTGATTCCTAATCACTGCTTTGAGAAAGTGAGGGCTTCCATGGCATACACAACTATCTGCAGTGCTCCAATTCCCAAAGGTCAACAGCCCTACAACAAATAAAATATGTTAAGTGGGTAACTAACAACTTTTTAAAAGAGGATCAAATACAGGTCTCTGAAAATATAAGAACATTAAAAGCATGTCTTAAAGTCCAAAATACCAACTCTGCCTTCATCCCTGAGCACAAAGGATTTGTAAGAATTTACCAGCAAGCAATTTACTTCCAGGAGATTCTAACTTCTGGCACCAAGCAGTTATCACAGATGAAGGCATTAAAATACCATATCTTGTAAGCCACCTGTTGGTAAATGACTGCCTTCTTCCATGGTGGGATAAAGCAGATTTAATAAAACTTTGAAACATGTTGTGTTACAGCATTATGCAAAATTGCATGTGGCAACTTAACTACTGATCATTTATCACAGTGCAAAAGTTATAAATGCTTTTATCATTTCAGGGAGATTGTTTCCTTCCTCTTTACAGGTAGGAAAGTCATTCAAATGCAAACAACAGATTTAACTAGCTAAAAACAGGGATACCTTTACACTCATTATCTGTCACATTTCCAATTTTATTAATCCACTGAGATGGAGACACATAGCCCAGAGGCCGCTGTTCAATATCTGACATACAGCAGCAGTCATTTCATCTGTTACAGTAAGAGTACAAAATGCTGACCCCCAACTCCTGTCTCCTACTCATAAGAATCAGACCAAGCAGTAAGATTACTGGCCATTCACTGTGTAGCACACAAAACATAGACAGTACTGCATACTGTAGATCTTCAGTTAATTCTGTTCTGCTATATGTCAGATGTACTATACTACACTGTTCATCGTAAACATTCTTGTTCTTAACACTTGTGGATTATTGCTGAGCTCAGATTTGCTCATACAGGGTTACATCCTGACATCTGGGAAACTAAAAAGAGATTAAAATGTGAGAACACACATTTCATCTGACAAATGATGCCCTCACCTTATAAAAACCTTTTGCTGACTATGATGTCTGCACCTGCTCTTTATTTAAGATCATAGCATAGAGGATGGGGGCAATGTTTGTAATTCAGAACGTGTGTATTTCTTGGTAAATTGCCAAGAAAGATGGCCTATTTTCAACATCTCCCAGCCTACTTGTGGCTCTCCATATCCTCATGGCTCCATGGACTGGCAGGCTCTCTGTAGGCATGTTGGCACAGGTAGGACTCCCAGTGCTGGACACAGAGCAGGGAGCCCACCAGAGCCAAAGTTCTGGTAAGGGCTCTAGGGCCTGGCAGGCTCCCTGCCCCAGCTGCAAACCCTGAAACAAATGGAAGCCTGCCTGTGTTTTGGCAAAGTTTTGCTGAATCTGTAATAGAGCTGAACACACATTTTGGTCTAGCAAATCAGCATTTTCTGACAAAACTACATTTTGCTGGAAAAGTTCCAATCAGCTCTATTCTTAGCATGTGAGGAGGATATCCCAGCTGGAATTGTAAGGAGGATGAAACTTGTGATTTGAGTTGCTCCAATTATTGTTTTAAAGAGGAATCTGCATTAGCTAGCCTGTTTGGCATTAAAACATCAAAATTTCCTCAGTCCAAAGTTAAGTAAGGCCCAGTCATGGCACGTTGAACTACCATTGCCCTCACTAAGAGAAATGAAAGCAGTTATAGAAAAAGAAACACACAGGAAAGAATGGGATAATTGATAGTAATGAACACATTTTCACACTTCATTGACAATTCTGAAAAAAAAATAGGAAATAAGTTTGTTTTCAGAATGAAGGAAACATTTCAAAAATATCAAAATGTTTTGTTTCAATGTTGACCATTTTAAATGTTTTTCAAAAAAATAAACTTTGAAAAAGTTGTTTCAAATCAAAAAAAGTTTTTAGAAGAGTTTAATTCTGACATTCAAAAAAAACACTGATTGTTTGGGTTGGGCTTTTTTTATTTTTTGGTGAGCCAATATAATTTGTTGAAATGGACATAAGTTTGTGAAACATGGCCTTCATCCTTTATTCTATTATCTTAAATAAAGATCAGCAGCAGACTGTCACTAAATCTGCATTTTTCACTGAAAACTAAGTTTTGCCAAAATATTTTGCTCAGTTTTAGTAATGCATATAAATGGGAAATTGTGCAAAATGCAAAGGAAAGTAAGATGACAGAGAAATCTATGGCCAGCAGTTGAAGCTGTTCCACTTTGTATAAATAATTAAATATTCAATGGCACAGAGACTTGAGTCTCCAACATCCCACACAAGTGCCCAAGCCACCAGCTACAGAGTCATACTCACTCTTTTTGGCCCATGATTATTAATCAATAACTAGTGGAACAGCTTCAACAGGAAAGACTGGGAGATGACAACCCTGGAATACCCTAGATTCCAGTGGTTAGGGCATACTTTTGTGAAAATCCAGTTCAGATTCCTGCTTGAGATCGGACAGAGGGGAGAACTGAACCCAGGTCTCCCACCTACTGGGTGATTTTACCTGTTGGGCTAGAAGTTAAGGGAGGTAGTAGCACCATCTCCTTCTCCCCCATTTTATCAGAGAAGCTCTAACAGGGGCTTGGCTCTACCTCAACCCTCTTCTCTGCAGAAACCACATGGACTCCACTGGGTGTGTTCTCACTGAAACTTTATTTCAATTCCTCATCACAAATATAAACACAATCCCCACGCTCCTGCTTATTTACAATGATTACTGAGCTTTAGGTCATCTTAGCAGGACCTGAGGGGAAAAGAGGTCTCCTTCCCTTAAGGCCCCTGTATGACTAAACCCAGCTAGCTCTGTTCCTCCCTCTGTCCCCCCTGCACTCCCTTCCTGTGTCTTTGTCAGCCTTGAGTTGATTGGGCTAACTGAATATTTACCCCATCCAGCCTTTCCTGGGGCCCTAGTTTGCTTAAGGACAAAACTAAGACCCTTTGAAGTTTTTCAGCACACATAGGGAGACCCTCAAGTAGTCAATAGCTTAGTGGTCAGGGCTCTCACCTACATGGAAGACTAGGTTTAAGTCTTCGCTTTGCCTGGTTCAGACCAAGGACTTCAACTTAGGTCTCCCACATCCTATGTAAGTATGTGAACCACCAACAGGACTCCTGCTCTCCCTCCACAGATATTCCAACTTGAGCCTGGCAAACCTTGTCTGTCAAAACTGGCATGTTCAAATGAAAAAATGCATTTTCAACAAGTCAGCATTTTCTGATGAAAAATGTTTTATTGGAAAAATTCCCATCCAGCTCCATTCAGGAACTCACAAATATTTGTCCCTTCCTCCCCATAAGAGGGGGTTATTTCGCAAAGATTCTAGCAGAAACCACCTTTCTCCCACCCTAAGCTACTGTCACAAATGACTGAAGTGTCCATCATTATTGAGTCCCGGATGCACTAGTGCTGTCTTCTATTTTGGTTTGTTCTATTTCGCAGTAGATTTAAAATTTTAAATACAGCGGCACAAGGAGTTTTATAGTAGCTAGAAAAGAACATAGAATAATGTTAATTATGAGTAAAAATGTTTCTAGCTTTGTAGAGGGAATGTAAGGATACTATACAGAACTTAAAAGGTTTTGAATCTCCTCTTTCCTTCATCCAAATCAATTTCCCAGCATTAAGAAACTAAAAGAAATTGAAAAGGCAAGTAAAACATTTCTGTGACAGTGTTGTCAAAAATAAACACTATTCAATTCAAGGAGGCGGCAGGGGGCGATTCTGCATGAATGGCTGCCATCGAGAAATCAATGTTCTTTGTATTTGATAACTCTGTAATTCAACCCACTTTGCATTTGATGACACTTTAAATTAGAGTTCTCTGTAGCTGTTAATCTGAACATTTCTGTAATGTTCTACTGCACATGCTAAAAATACAATTTTTAAATGATAGAGAAGAATTAACGCAGTTCTTCCCTGCTCTAAACCCAGTTTAAGTTGTCACAGTAGGATCATATCATAACAGGGGCATCCTCAGGTGGTGTACCAGCTCTTACATCACACTCCATCCCTATAGTGGTTTGGGACTCACCACCTGGCACCTCCTGCTGGTGACTCTGGGAATTAGCTCTATCCAGTGGAGCGCCCCCTCCTGGTGGTGTCCAGTACGTTGTCTCGCCCTCTGTTGATGTCTCTGGACCCATGTTGCTCCCTGCTCAGCTGCGTCCTCCTCAAGGACGCTGCCCTCCAGCAGTGCCTCTTAGTCCATCCGCACCCCCTTCCAGGGGCTGGTGATCAGCAGTCCTACACCCCAGCAACCATGTCCAACCACACCCTCTTGAGTCCAATCCCTCTTGTCAGGGATCTGGCGTAGTCTGTAATGGCCGCTTCCTACAGCCAATGGCTGGGTGTACTGCAAGGGGGGTGGGAAATACAGGCCTGCCCTCCACTCTGGGTCCCGACCCAGGGACCCTCTGGAAGCAGCTTCGCTGTCCTCCTTCTCTCCTCTCATCTGTCCTCTTCCCTGGGCCGCTTCCCCTATGACCCCCTTGCACCTGCTAGGCCCTTCCCTTCAGGGCCTGTAGCCTGGCAGGCTACAGACTAGAGCTCCCTAGCCTCCCTGAGCCTGGCCAGCACTGCGCTGTCCACAGTGCTAGTCTCTCACCCTTGGAGACTGACCTGCCCCTCTAAAAGGCCTAGGACAGACTGACTGCTCCCTTCCTGGGCAGCCTTCTTATAGGGCTCAGCCTGGCCCTGATTGGCTCACAATAAGCCCTTCTGTAATTGGCTCCCTGTCTGCGCAGGCACCCAGGCCTGCCATAGCCCACACTCTCAGGGAGTGGGGCACTCCGCCCCACTACAATCCCACTGATGGCTGCTGCAATTTGCACCTGGGGACCAGCCCAGCATGAAGCAACCTCATGATCAGAGGAGCACAAAGAGGTTTAAAGGCACCTTTTCCTCAGCTCCACCAGGACTGAGGATACACTAGTCATTTGGTTTCAAGTCATTTAAGTTTAAAAAAAAATTACCTGAAGCACATTGTAAAATGCCCAAATCCAGATGTAGATATTTACTCTGAAGTAGGTACACTGCGTCTAAAATGGATCAGAAAGGTGTGTTTTTCTTCAGTTTTACCAGTGACTGAAAGTTAGGGGTTTAAAGTACCTAATATGTGGAGTGCTGCTGAACATCCTCAAACCCCATTGGAATTAAAGGGAGATGCACCACCCATAGGATCAGGCCCATTAATTCACTGGGAATTGAAGGTACTCATCATTTCCCCTATATGCCCAGACCTTTGAAGTCATCTTAGTTTTAGTTACAGTGTCACTGCTTCTCGTCTTATAAAAATTATACATCTACAGTGAAATGCTAAGGTATTTGCTGGCACACATACTTATGATTTAGGTGTTGAAAATGTGTGAGAGGAATTACAGAAATGAAGGCATTACAAGCCATTATTTATTTTTAGTTATAGAAACATATCAAACATCAAAATATAGCAGTAGTAAACTTCAAAAAGATGAACTGTTGCTAGAACAAACAGAGCTAGCAAAAGATGTTCAAAGTTTTTTTCTATTAAGAAATGTGAGTGATAATAGAACACCAAGGGCAAACATGACATAACTGATGTGCACAATATTTCTACTTAATGTGTAGGCTGGCAGTTTTTCTACTTAGTTTTTAAAAAAAGTATGAGGGGAAAAACAGTATGTGCTACCTACCGTTGGTGAGGAACTTTCACCCTAAATGTATTTTTGATGGAAAATGCAGTTTCCCAAAGTAAAAATTTTCTATGGGAAAAATGATTTTCTATTGTTAGAATCTAGATGAAATATTTTGTTTTGGGTAGGGTCAAGTTGAATCAAAGTATTTTAATGTTTAGCTTCAGTTCATTTTGACATTAGTAGGTGCCTCACGTCCCATTCTTTTCTGTAGACCAGAGTTCCTGGCCAGACTACATCTCCTGTGATGTACCTTAGTCCCCCTTCTCGCTAAACTGCTTTAGTGCTTCATGATAGTCCCATGACCATGGGGCATCGTGGGAGAGAATGTTTGTCCAGGGATCTCAGGGGGAAATGGGGGTATGAGGCATAGCAATGACAACTCCACGGTGCACTGCAGTAACTTCAATGGATGCAGTTCAACGTTTAATGGAGCCAGAAGATTTCAATTCAGTTCAACTAAACAAAATAAAGACTTTTAACTTGGGAATGTTGAAGTGCTTCATTTCAGTCAAATGAAAATATTTTGTCATTTTTGAACTGGAGAAAAATAAAATCCTAAAAACTTCAAAAAATATTCAATATTTTGACTTTTTGTCCCACTTCATAATGAAAACAAAAAATCAAAGTATCAAGATTTCCCTTTGTCCGGAGGTTTTGATTTTCAGCTAGCTTCAGTTAAACCTAAATAGATGCCTACCCATCCAATACCTGCTGAGGGCCCCTGCAGCTTATCTACAGGGATGACTGCAGGACCAGGCACTACCCTAAACTCAGAGTTCAGAAATGGTCCAATCACTCGCAATTTCCCCAGTACTGCACAAGAACATGGTATGTAGCAGGCCAGGAAGGAATTATACACCCAAACTTCACAAGACATGGTTAGGGAGAGGAGACTGGACAACTATTTCCCTCACCACCATCCCAATATGAGCTTGATGAGGGCGGAGCAGAGAAAAGGATAAGCAAGTATCTCACAAAAGATCTACAGTCACAGGGGAGGAGAGGAGCAATCCTAGAGAGTCTACAGTAGTTCATTTGCTAAGGTTTAAGATGCTGAAATATTGGTCTTCTTGCTCTCCCCCATGCATAGTTTCTCCTACTCACCACTGCAGCTACTCCTCAATTTGCTACCAGGAAGGGAAAAGAAATCGGTGAGAATCCAGTGCACAGGACTCCCAGGCTGGCTGTATTTGTATTATGGTGATTTTCCCTCGTGTCTCATACCTACTGAAGAACATTCTCAACAGATGAAGGTTTCCTCTAAAGATAAGTGTGAAGGATCACATTATCCCTACCATTTATTCTCTCATGTCACTTTGTTAGAATAAAGGATAGTACAGTACCTATGGTACAAAAAGAGTGAGAGGCTGTTTAGCAACTCCTCTGGGCCAATAGATGCTGCATGGCTGAGCCAGATGCTGCAACCTAGTAATTTATTCATATTCTGCAGTCTTTTATTCCAAGTATGTTTTCTTCAAGAAGAAACCATTACTTTTTACAAGACCTCTGTTGACAGCACAGAGAGTCTAGAAGCAAACTACCTGTCCACTTCTGCTTCTTGGTACTCCAAAGAATTCTCTTTTCAATTCAAAGAGATCAATTTTTTTGGCATCTTGGGTGAAGCTGCTATGACACTCTCTCCTCTAAAATTCTGGTTGCTTTCTATTGTGATATATTCAGAGGTAAAAACATCCATCTAAATATAAAAATGAGTGAGTTAAGCTCATTGACAAGAATTTTTAACTTAAGAAAAAACTGATCTGTACAGAAAGATTGTAAGGTTAAATCTATTTGTCTCCTCCCTTCAATTCATGTTAAGATTAGATGTCACGGGGGTAGGGTCACCACACATTTATTCTTTCATGTATATAAAGGCCAGACTTCAGACTGAAGTGATTTCAAGTAGGAGCAGACAGTCAGACAGCAAAAAAAGATGTCCCATCGATGTTTTTTACTTTCTAGGTTATGTCAGATGTATAAAAGTGATAATGTAACTGTGTTACCAAAGAATGATAAATTTAAAAAAGGGTGTCTACTGTCTGATGTGTAAAATTCCCACAAGTTACTTATGCCAAAATAGTTTCTTATTTTGGATGAATGCTACAGAAGCAAAGAGCCAAATTCAGAAGCAATGTAACTGATGGTTTAACTGACACATTGGTACAACAGTGTAAATGGGCTATATCCTGATCTTGTTCATACTAAGGTGACTTTCCCACTTTGATACATGAAGTCCCCCAAATTTAATAAGCCTGGGGAAACATTTACTGCCAGATTTAAAAAAAATAGACTTAGTACGCAATTCAGTGTACAAGATCTGCAAACAACGATATTCCTATTGTGTGTGGATTTTTCACAAATGCAAATACAAAGAATAATAGTGTGTGCATGTGGTAAGATATGCGTATTAGCACATATAGTTACAGATCAGCTCATGTAATTCCACTGACTACATGTGCAAATTACTTGAGGCATGCAGTTTGTGGAGTGAATCCTGTCAAACTTTCCAACTGTACATAAAAGATATTTGGTAACAAGGATTTTAGTGTTGTTATTCTTGACTTCCAAGTCTTCAACTTCTGACCAAAAGATTTGCAAATACAGGTTGATGAGCTTTGTAGGCATATTTGAAAACTGATAATTGAAAGCAAGCATTAAACAGGCTAAGCACATCTAAAGGAGCCATTACCTCCAAGAACAGTGCACAAAATATATTGGGAATCTCTCATCACTCATCTTGATAATTTTAAGGCTCAATTAATTCCTGTAATGATTATAGAAAAGAGGACTTTGAAAAATGCCAGCCATGGTCAAATACTGATTTCCTGAATGACTGTGCAAAATGTGCACTAAACAAAAATATTCAGCATAACTCATATTGGAAAGAGTAAAGTGTTACTTGAATGTCAAGGAAGTTCTTCCTTTTATTAGAGCTGGTGAAAATTTTGCAATGAGTCATTTATTTAACTAATTTAATATTTTTCTATTCAACTTGTTTTTGAACAGCTCATGATTTTTCCCAAAGTTATTAGTTATTTAGAATAGCTATCAATATAGTTTCTATACATCATTGTAGTTAGTGCACAGTACATTGAAAATTTCATATGAAAATGTGAGATGCCTTGATTTGACCCAGATTATGGGATAGGTCTTCATAACCTCACTGGACAAGCATACCTCTTAGGAGGCTTTAGTGAATTTGTCAGAGGATGGGGGTCATGTGAGAACACTACTTTGTATACATTACAAGGCACAGCAGTAGTATATTGCACATTCTGAGGTCTGGAGATCTGGGACTTAGGGAAGTCAGAGGCAGAAGATGCAATAGTAAAAAGGAAAGGAGTTTAAGTCATGAATTCAAATTTCACAAGAGCGAGCTGAGGACTTAACACCTCTACAACATTGCTCACATATGCCGAGAGATGTGTACACATAAGAGATTTTGGAGAATAAGGAAAGTTTTGGGTTAAGAATATCACCAAAAGTTTTTGCCAGTGGAGGTAAAAGGGAGTTCTGAGTCAAGAATCACAGTAGAATTTTATTTTCCCACAAGAAGTACTTTTGACTTTGAGATACTTATCTGAAGGAAACAGAAATGAAGACCAATAATTTCAGAAGTGACTAATGATTTGAGATACCTCAGTTTTTGGGTGCTCAAATTGAGATGCCTTAAGGATCATAACTAAAAGTACTGAGCAGTGAAAAATCACACCCCATTAATGTGTTCAAAGTTGGGCACATAAACATGTTCCAATACTCAAAATTAGTCATTTTTGAAAATCTTGGCTCAAGTTATGAATTTACAGGACAGGCAAAAGGCTGACAAATTAGGCATGAAAGGCAGAGAATGTAACATGAGACTCATTAAATATGTCAAAAGATACAGTGTGTATAGTTGAGCTTAAGTAGCAGTTAGTAGAGAGCCTGGATTCTCAACTGTATTGGGGTCTCCATTCCATTTGCAGCATAAAGCAGCCCTAAAACCAGCATAGTTCAAACGGGGGTTCACCCAAACATAAGGGCATCTTCCAACAGTGTAATACCTAGCTCTTTTACATTGCTTTTCATCAAAAATCTCAAAAATACTCTACAGAGGAGGTTAGTACCATTATACCATTTATACAGTTAGAGTAACTGCTCATGTATAGAGCAAACATAACCACTCTACATCACCTCTATTCTCTAGCAAGCAGAGCGCATGTGCATGGGGAGCAGTGGATCTAACCAGGCGATGGCTAGCTGGCTAATTTAGAGCATCCTCAAGCTGCTCTAACTCCTTCGGAAAGGCCAATCCAGTGTGCTCCCAGCTGAAGATCAGGAAAATACAAAACTGTTTAAAAAAAAATTGCATCTCCAAAGGTCCAGGGTGTGTTCTGGAATCATTGCCCTGGATTGAGGCCAAAATAACCAAGACGACAATTTCAGGCAGATGGCTATGAAACTAACCTTGTGGGAGACCATAGAGGAGAAATTTTGGATCGGATGATAACTTACACCAGATACAGGGAAAGAGCGGTTTAACAAGGAGGAGCAAAACCAAGACAGGAGGGGGCACATACTCCAATATAGCTGGTGAAGAGGTCCACTAGATGGTCCACTGTACTGAATGAGAATGATGCATTAGAAAGATTTGTCATCAGCAAAATGGACGAGGTCATGATTTTAAGGTCTACAATTCTGCTCTCATTTACAATGGTATAAATATGACTTAACTCCTGAATCTCTGATTTAAGTTCTCTTTTTCACCATGCAAAACATAGCTATATATTTGCTTCTTCAGAGCAAGTTGTTTTCTCTGGTGTAAATCCATTGCAAGTGCAGTGAAATCAACTGTATGGAAGAGCCCAGTATGCATGGTACATCCAAAGAAAAATGCAAATTCAAAAGACTAAAGGGCATTGTTGAGAGATCTTCAGAGTGAAAAATCATTTCCCAAGCACTTAGACAATGGAATCAAGGTTACAGATGGAGCAGTATTTAGAGGAAGCATCAGTCTAGGGAAAGTTTTTTTCTAACAAGGTGCAAATAGAGGTAGCTTTTAGATATTTGTGAAAGAGTATTAAAGGAATTATTGACAAATTATTGACAAAGAAACAAAGGTAAGGAAGAGACCGAGCTAAAAATATAGGCTCACTCTCCTTGATGAGCTACACAGAGTAAATCTTAGTACCCTCTTCCAGGGAATTAAATTAGATCACTAAGTTATGTCTGTGAAAGACATTGTGTGTGTGCAGAAGGCCAGAGGTCAACAACATTTAGAAAATTCCCCAAACAGACAGAGGTTAAAAGGAACTAGGTCCAGTATAAAAGTTGTATGTTATTGTAACAGACTCCCCGAATCAGGAAGCCACCTCAGTCAGCATCTCATTAAGGAAAAGCCTATTAAGTAATTCATAGAGGGATCTTGCTTTTAGGTCAATTGGCTTCATGCCCCAAACACGTTTTTCTAATGGCCCCAAGGTGTCATTATCCCTGCCATCTATATACAAAACCAGAATCCACCTCTGACTCCAAATCCTTTCACTCCACTGCTGTCTCTTTCTCACAGGCACTGTTATACTAACCTAGAAACCTATCTTCTTTTATGAGCCTGAGGACTGAAGACTGAACGCCAACATTATCTCCAGTATTGCATGATTAAAAAGATAGTGTGTTGGGGATGAAGAAAGTGGATTATTGTATTCTGAGTCACATTTGACCAGCATCTGTAAAGTTACCAGATAAATCAGATACTGTGGGCTTGTCTACATAGTGAGGTAATGAGCTCTATGTGGTTGGGATTTCTAAAGCGCATTAATCAGCTGCACATTAACTGGTCCATGTAGATTCTGCTGGTGCTCACTAAAGAGTCCTTACCGTGCTTTAACGTAGTTCTGTTTCAAATATCTCTACATTAAAACATACCAACAGAGTCTACGTGAACCAATTAACATATAACACATCAGTGCATTTTAGAAATCACAACTCTACAGAACATATGAGCCCATTGTGTAGACAAACCCTTTAAGTCAGCATTTGATAAGAGATCTCATATGTGTACCATAATGGTTATTCCAAAAAGGAGTAAAAAACTAGGTGTCTGTTCAAAAATACTGACTTTGTAATGGTGTCTGCTTTTGTGGCCTTGCATTATTGCAGCATATAGTCTAAGATCATTTCACTCATAGCAATGAAGTTCAGATGGATTATCAGATTCAGAAAAAAGTCTATTCATTCCTATTTCTCATAGAATCATAGAAGTTAAAGATAAAAAGATCTTAGATCCTACAGTGTCTCTCATTGGGAAATGCAGGATTGTTCTTATTGCATTTTTAGTGTTTTTGACCGACTAGCTCTAGAATTCCAACCAATAAGTTTACATGGCTTCCCTTAGGAAATTTCCCAAGCTAATATAGGTCAATATCATGAAGGATTTCCTAATATTCAGTGTACATTTTCTTCTGTTAATTGCCTCCCATTAGTCCTTAAACCTTCATTTAGCCCACTTAGTGCTTAAAGACTTCAATATTTATAGGGGTCTGTTTCTTTGAACTCCTCACCTCTTAGCAATCACTTGGCTAGGCTATACATATTTAGCTCTTACAATATTTCTTATCTTTCAAGTCACCTGATCATTTGCGTTTAGCTGGACCATTGTCAGAGAGAAGGGGAACTTATCTCCCTCCTCTGTGATGTGACATCTTATATGGCTCAAAGTTCCATTGGCCATTTTACAGTTATATCTCACAGCAAATTCATGTATAATGAGCATGTCACTGAAACCCTGAGATAGTAAACTTTATTTGTAGGTTTCCTGTGGGTTTATATTAATTAGACCTTTTCCCCTTACCTGGGGTTTCTCATAGCCCAAAGGGACCTGGTTTCTTGTTATTCTGCCTCATCTCACTTTCTTGCTCTTTCCCCACCAGGTTACCTCTCTTTCTGTCGCTCTAATGAAGTGGCTCTCAACCATTCCAGACAACTGTACTCCTTTCAGGCAGGGCCAGATTATGATCTTTAGAGGCCCTAAGCGCTGAAAATATTATGGTGCCCCTCCATATGTAATTCAAAATAAAAACAATACTATACCGTAAAATAAAATTTTATTTTTCAAAATCACACAAAAATCTTACATGTATGCTGAAATTAAAATAGCTTCTTTCTAGATTTTCTGATTGCAAATTCATCAAAGGTGACTCGACAAAGCATGTCTGCTTCCATACACAATAGGGAAAGTGAATCAAGTCTGTTCTGACACATTATTGTTCTGAAAGTTTTTTATTCTTTTCAGCTGAGAAAAAGAGCATTCTGCGGAGCAGTTAGTAATCAATGTTAGAAAAATACGTAGTGCAATCTCTACATTTGGAAATACACATTGTATTCCATCTTTCAATATTGTGTCTTGAAGATCAATGTGACTGAATTAAACTTTGTGCGCATATAACAGTGGAACTGCCGTACTTCTCCACAGAGTTTCATGTTCAAGTCAACAGGGTATGAATCAACTAGCTTTTGGGAACCATGTGAATATTGTTCATCAGATAAGTCCATATCATTTAGAAAAGAAAATCTACTTGATACTTCTTTGTACACTTCACCTTTCCTCTTCATATGAGCTTTAAGTGTATCAGTAGCCATTCTCAAGTGTATTTCTCACCATTTTTGCAGACAATATCTTGTTCGTTTGCCATTGATAAAAGTCCAACGTGATTTCTCAAATGGCCCAGTGTGGTGTTGACAGTCATTTGGTCCACGATCTATCCAGTAAGCTACATCATCGGTACTGAAATCAACCCATATACGAGGATCTTTTCTCCTAATATTTACAGCATGCGCAGGTTCAGTCTGACATATCCACACCTTCTAGAACAATGTCTATTTTACCACCAGGAGTAGAATGATCAATTACAGTCTTTGATTTCCTCGCATTATTTCGATCTATAGTAGGATGCCCCCCTGGTTTAGGTGGGGATAAATAATAAAAAGAGAACAGAAAATGGGGGAAGAGTGTGTAGTGGAGTGTAAGAAAGTCTAACAAAGTTCTGATTTTTCCCATGATGACTACTTCAACGCTTTTTTTGAAATATCAAATATCAAATAATTTTTTTAAAAACTCATTTTTTTTTTGGTGCCCCTTGCTTTCCTGGTGCCCTAAGCACATGTTTAGTCTGCCTATTGGGTAATCCAGCTCTGCTTTCAGGAGACTGATTTGTCTTGTGTATCCCATATTTCACCTCACTTAAGAACTATTCGCTTACAAAATCAAACAAATACATAAATGTCACAGCATACTATTACTAAAAAATTGCTTACTTTCTCATTTTTACCATACAATTATAAAATAAATCAATTGGAATATAAATATTGTACTTACATTTCAGTGTATAGTATATAAAGCATTATGAACAAGCCAGTGTCTGTATGAAATTTTAGTTTTTACTGACTTCACTAGTGTTTTTTACGTAGCCTGTTGTAAAACTAAGCAAATATATAGAGGAGTTGATGTACCCTGTAGCAAGGCGACGACTCACCCGGTGGCACCTCCTGATGGTCATCCAGGGAATTAGCTCGCCAGCCTCTGGAGCGCCCTTTGCAGGCTGGTGTCTCGCCTTGCCACTGGCCTCCATGTCTCTCCTGGACCCCAGTGTTCCTTCTCTTGGGGTTCTGCCCTCTGCAACACCCCGCAGTCTAGCTGGGTCTCCCCTCCCCGGGGAAGCCCAAACCCCGTATCCTCACCTCACCTCACCTCAATCTTGGCTACTGCCAGTCGCCACCTAGCCCACGCTCACTGGGGCAGATTGCAGTATAATTGCCACTTATCATCAGCAAGGAGGGTTTGGACCTGCTGCCTTTGCGTACCCTGGGCTGCCCCTCTGCAACCCCAGTACCTTTCCAGCCTTTATCAAAGCCTGCAGCCTGGGGAGTTCTCCAGGCTGGAGCTCCCCAGCTCCTTTACTCTTTCCCCAGCCCTGCTCCACTCCTCAGCTTCTAGGCAACCAGGCCCTTCTCGCTCATAAGCTAGAGGGAGAGTCTGTTTGAGCTCCTGGCCCACAGCCTTTTCTAGGTACAGATGTGGCCTGATTGTGGAATGGCCCCACTGAGGCTGTTTCCCCAATCAGCTTAGGTTTTTTTTCCTCTCAGTCCTAGCCCTCCCTGAGGGCTGGCTGTAAGCCTTTAAGGGATGGAGCGGGTGACCATCCTGCTACATACCACCTGGAAGAACTGTGTACCTCCAGGATACGCGTACCCCTGGTTGAGAACCACTGGTCTAATGTGAAGAATTTGCAGCTGAAGACAGCCAGCGGAGAGAGCTTTTTCCGTAAAAGGTAGAGTCTTTTATCTTGAGGATCCCAATTTGATTCTTGGCTCTGATAGTATGTATCAAGGATTCAGGTCCAGAAATCAAATGAAAAACCTCAGATAAACGGTTCAGTACACTCTGAAATCCGGATACTAGTTGAGTGACATGTAGGGCTAGACTGGCATTTTACAAGATTTTTTTTTGGGAGGGGGGTAGGAAAATGTAGATATGTTGAAACCAAAACCTTGCACTTGAAATGGACAGTTTTGGCAAAACTTTCATCAGAAAGATTTCCCCGGTCTAGGATGGATGTTAGGAACAAAACAAGAGAGAATGAGATTCACCCTGGGAGATGAGGGACATCTCTGCTCCAAATAAGGCAGAGCAGGGATTTGACGCTGGGTCTTCTATCTCCCAGTTCAGTGCCCTAACAACCAAGCTATTGGCTATTCTGGAGTCAGTCTGATCTCTTTTTTTGTTAAACGTTTTGAAAGACTTCAGTTTTGTCCTGATGCAAAACAGGAAAATCTTTGAAATCTCAAATGTGTTCATAGGATGGGAAAAGCATTTCCTGCTGAGCTCTAGTGACACCTTTCTGTTGGTCTACCTACAGAACTTCTTTTTCCTGGTACTAGGATCCCTGTGGAAGTCTTGTTTTGCTGCTTTGATTCTCTACCCTTATCTGTTAGACAACAATTTTTAGTTTTAGGATCATATATTTTCCTGTAGACTAATCTTAAAGTCATATTTGTAATAGCACCTTGTTATAACCTTAGTCCCAGATTTGGACCTTAGCGTCCAAAATATGGGGGTTAGCATGAAAACCTCCAAGCTTAGCCACCAGCCTGGACCTGGTACCTGCTGCCACCACCCAAAAAATTAGAGTGTTTTGGGGCACTCTGGTCCCTCTGAAAAACCTTCCCTGGGGACCCCAAGACCCAAATCCCTTGAGTCTCACAACAAAGGGAAATAATCCTTTTTCCCTTCCCCCCTCCAGGTGCTCCTGGAGAGATACACAGAAACAAGCTCTGTGAAACTACACAGAGAGACTCCCCCTCTCTGTTCCCAATCCTGAAAACAAAAAGTACTTTCCTATTCCTCCAGAGGGAATGCAAAATCAGGCTAGCAATCCAACACACAGATCTCCCCTTGATTTCTTCCTCCCACCAATTCCCTGGTGAGTACAGACTCAATTTCCCTGAAGTAAAGAAAAACTCCAACAGGTCTTAAAAGAAAGCTTTATATAAAAAGAAAGAAAAATACATCCAAATGTCTCTCTGTATTAAGATGATACAATACAGGGTCAATTGCTTAAAAGAATATTGAATAAACAGCCTTATTCAAAAAGAATACAAATCAAAGCACTCCAGCACTTATATTCATGCAAATACCAAAGAAAAGAAACCATAGAACTTACTATCTGATCTCTTTGTCCTTACACTTAGAAACAGAAGACTAGAAAGTAGAAAGTACTTCTCCAAAGCTCAGAGAAAGCAGGCAGACTCACAAAAGACTTAGACACTCAATTCCCTCCACCCAAAGTTGAAAAAATCCGGTTTCCTGATTGGTCCTCTGGTCAGGTGCTTCAGGTGAAAGAGACATTAACCCTTAGCTATCTGTTTATGACACGCCCCCCAAATTGCAGACAGTGGGGAAGCTCACTGGCGGCGATTTCCTTCTAGAACTTTAAAATAAACAGATTACTACAACACATGCACCTTTACATATACTACTAAGTATATAACTAACAGACTTCTACATTTTAAGAACACTTTTTAACTACTGAATTCTGGGAAACTCTCACGGGAGAGTGCATCAGCAACTTTATTAGAAGCTCCTGTGATGTGTTGAATTTCAAAATCAAAATGTTGGAGAGCTAAACTCCAACGAAGAAGTTTCTTGTTGTTCCCCTTGGCAGTATGAAGCCACTTTAGTGCAGCATGGTCAGTTTGTAGTTGGAACCGCCGTCCCCAAACATATGGGCGTAGCTTTTCCAGGGCATACACAATGGCATAGCATTCCTTTTCACTGACTGACCAGTGACTTTCCCTCTCAGACAGTTTCTTGCTGAGAAACACGACAGGATGGAAGTTGTGATCTGTTGCTTCCTGCATGAGCACTGCTCCTATACCACGCTCAGATGCATCTGTGGTTACTAGGAATGGCTTGTCAAAGTCCGGGGCTCTGAGCACAGGGTCAGACATGAGCATCGCCTTAAGCTGGGTAAAGGCCTTTTGACACTCATTAGTCCACTTAACTGCATTTGGCTGGGTCTTTTTGGTCAGGTCGGTCAGTGGGGCAGCGATTTGGCTGTAGTGTGGTACAAATCGCCTGTAGTATCCGGCCAAGCCTAAGAAGGATTGGACCTGCTTCTTTGACTTTGGGACAGGCCACTTTTGGATAGCATCCACCTTGGCCTGTAGGGGGTTTATGGTTCCTCGACCCACCTGGTGCCCCAGGTAAGTCACTCTGTTTTGGCCTATTTGACACTTTTTGGCCTTAACAGTTAGTCCGGCCTGCCTGATGCGCTCAAAGACCTTTTCCAGGTGTAGTAGGTGTTCGGGCCAGGAGTCTGAAAAAATGGCCACATCATCGAGGTAGGCAACTGCAAATTCTCCCAGTCCAGCTAGTAGACCATCTACCAGCCTCTGGAAGGTGGCGGGTGCATTTCGAAGGCCGAAAGGAAGGACATTGAATTCATACACCCCCGCATGGGTGATGAATGCTGACCTCTTCTTGGCAGGCTCATCAAGCGGTACTTGCCAGTACCCCTTGGTTAAGTCTATTGTAGAGATGAACTGGGCACGTCCCAACTTTTCCAATAGCTCATCGGTACGTGGCATTGGATAGTTGTCCGGATGAGTTACAGCATTTAGCTTACGGTAGTCCACGCAAAAGCGTATTTCCCCATCTGGTTTGGGTACCAGAACCACTGGAGATGCCCACGCACTGGTAGATGAGCGGATTATACCCATCTGTAGCATGTTCTGGATCTCCCGTTCTATAGCAGCTTGGGCATGAGGAGACACTCGGTAGGGTGGGGTTCTGATTGGGTGAGCATTACCTGTATCAATGGAGTGGTATGCCCGTTCAGTCCGTCCTGGGGTGGCTGAGAACAATGGGGCGAAGCTAGTGCACAGCTCCTTGATTTGTTGCCGCTGCAGACGTTCCAGGGTGGTTGAGAGGTTCACCTTTTCCACGCCACCGTCTTTTTTTCCCGTCGTAGTAGACACCGTCAGGCCACTCAGCATCATCTCCCTGGACTGTAAACTGACAAACCTGTAAGTCTCTGGAATAGAAAGGCTTGAGAGAATTAACATGGTACACTTTAGGCTTTAGGGAGGAATTGGGAAATGCTATGAGGTAGTTTACAGCTCCCAGGCGCTCTTGGACCATGAATGGCCCTTCCCATGATGCTTCCATCTTATGGGCCTGTTGCGCCTTCAAGACCATAACCTGGTCTCCTACCTTGAAGGACCGATCTCTGGCATGTCTGTCATACCAGGCCTTTTGCTCTTCTTGAGCATCCTTTAGGTTCTCTTTAGCAAGGGCTAAAGAGTGTCGGAGGGTGCTTTGTAGGTTGCTTACAAAGTCCAGAATGTTAGTTCCTGGAGAAGGCGTAAACCCCTCCCATTGCTGCTTCACCAACTGTAATGGCCCCTTAACCTCGTGACCATACACAAGTTCAAATGGTGAAAACCCTAAACTGGGATGTGGTACAGCCCTGTAGGCAAACAGCAACTGCTGCAACACTAGGTCCCAATTATTGGAGAATTCGTTGATGAATTTTCGTATCATGGCCCCCAAAGTTCCATTGAACCTTTCCACCAGGCCATTGGTTTGATGGTGGTATGGGGTGGCAACCAAGTGATTCACCCCATGAGTTTCCCACAGTTTTTCCATGGTCCCTGCCAGGAAATTAGACCCTGAATCTGTAAGGATGTCGGAGGGCCAACCTACCCTGGCAAAGATGTCTGTTAGGGCCAGGCACACAGTGTTAGTCCTGGTGTTGCCTAGAGCTACTGCTTCCGGCCATCGGGTAGCAAAGTCCACTAAAGTCAGTACGTACTGCTTTCCTCTGGGCGTCTTTTTTGGGAAAGGGCCCAGAATATCCACAGCTACTCGCTGAAATGGGACCTCAATTATGGGGAGTGGCTGGAGAGGGGCCTTGACCTGGTCTTGAGGCTTTCCCACTCTTTGGCATACCTCACAAGACCGGACATACTTGGCAACGTCCTTGCCCATCCCCTCCCAGTGGAAGGACTTCCCCAACCGGTGCTTGGTTCTGTTCACCCCAGCATGGCCACTGGGATGATCATGGGCTAAGCTTAAGAGCTTCCCCCGGTACTTAGTTGGAACCACCAACTGTTTTTTGCGGCTGCCATTCTTCCCGGTGTCCACCAGAAAGAATTTCCTTGTATAAAAGTCCTTGGTCTATAACAAACCGGGATCGATTAGAAGAGCTGAGAGGCGGTGGGGTGCTCCATGCCACCGCCCAAGCTTTCTGAAGGCTGTCATCTGCTTCCTGCTCAGTCTGGAACTGTTCCCTTGAGGCTGGGGTTACCAGTTCTTCCTCAGACTGTGGACTTGGGCTTGGTCCCTCTGGAAGCGATGTAGGTGATGGGGTTGTTTCCGTTGCTGGTGAACCGCTCTCCGCTGGTGCACCTGAGGGCATTTCAGGCTCTGGCTGAGCCTTTTGGGTATGGCTGTCTTTTGCTTCTGCCAGTTCTGGCTCGCTGGCGCCCTCTGGCGTTGAGATTGAACATGTGGTTGCACTTGCTGGTGCTGGTTGCTGTTTCAGTTCCGGGCCTGGGACTGGAGATGCTGTGGCTGTTTCAGTGGTAGGCATGGAATCCGGGTCCACTACCTCTGTCTGGGTCTCTGGTAACACAGACGGGGCCTCTGTGGACGGTTCAGGAACAGGAATGGGTCTGGAAGCTTGCCTGGTTTGGCTACGTGTAACCATTCCCACTCTCTTGGCCCGCCTCACCTGGTTGGCCAAGTCTTCCCCCAGTAGCATGGGGATAGGATAATTGTCATAGACTGCAAAAGTCCACATTCCTGACCAGCCTTTGTACTGGACAGGCAGTTGAGCTGTAGGCAAGTCTACAGCTTGTGACATGAAGGGGTAAATTGTAACTTTGGCCTTTGGGTTGATGAATTTGGGGTCAACGAAGGATTGGTGGATAGCTGACACTTGTGCCCCCGTGTCTCTCCACGCAGTAACTTTCTTTCCGCCCACTCTCAAATTTTCCCTTCGCTCCAAGGGTATTTGAGAGGCATCCGGGCCTGGGGATCTTTGGTGTGATGGTGGTGTAATGAATTGCACTCGCATGGTGTTCTTGGGACAGTTGGCCTTGATATGTCCCAGTTCATTACACTTAAAGCATCTTCCATCTGATGGGTCACTGGGCCGAGGTGAGTTACTGGAGACTGGTGAGGTTGAAGGGTAGGGTATCTGTGGCTTTACTTGGGTGGTATGTGGGGTCTTTGGCTGTCCTCGGTTGTAGGGTTTATGGTCTGTGTGCCCCCTGGGGTAATCATTCCCCTTGACAGTAGCTTTCTTGCTTTCTGCCAGTTCCATCCATTTGGCTTCAATCTCCCCCGCCTCAGCGATATCTTTGGGATTTCCATCTTGTATGTACCGTGTGATGTCTTCAGGAACACCATCCAAGAACTGCTCCATTTGTATGAGGAGGTTTAGTTCTTCCAAGGTTTTAATGTTGTTTCCTGTTATCCAGGCCTCATAGTTTTTTGCAATGTAGTAGGCGTGTTTGGGAAATGACACCTCTGGTTTCCACTTTTGGGTTCTGAAGCGCCGACGGGCATGATCTGGGGTTATCCCCATCCTGTATCTGGCCTTGGTTTGAAAAAGTTTATAGTCATTCATTTGCTGCTTAGGCATTTCAGCTGCCACCTCTGCTAAAGGTCCACTGAGCTGTGACCTCAATTCTACCATGTACTGGTCTTCGGGAATGCTGTACCCAAGACAGGCTCTTTCAAAATTTTCCAAGAGGGCCTCGGTGTCATCACCTGCCTTGTAGGTGGGAAATTTCCTGTGCTGTGGAGCAATATTTGGCGCCGGGTTGTTAGGGTTGGCTGGCACAGGCAGCCCAGCTTTTGCCAACTCCAGTTCATGTTTTCTCTGTTTTTCCTTCTCTTCATTCTCTTTTTGTTGTTTTTCCAGTTCTCGGTGGTGGGCCGCCTCCTCTTCTTCTTGCTTCCTTCTGTGGGCCAACTCTTCTTCTGCTTGTTTCCTTCGGTAGGCCACCTCTTCTTCTTCTAGTTTTCTTTTGTGTGCTGCCTCCTTGGCTGCCTCTTTGGCTGCCTGTTCTCTTTGGTAGGCTGCCTGTTCTCTTTGGTAGGCTGCCTCTTTGATCTGTTCTTCTCTTTCTTTCATCTCCATCTCTTTTTGTTTTATTTCCGGTTGTCGCCTGTGTTCAGCTTCTTTGATTTGTTCTTCGGCGCCAATTTTTGCCTTAGAAGTCATGGTTCCTGTTTTCTTGTGTTGGGGTGCCCTCCGGTGTTTATCTTCTGAACTGCAGGCTCTGTTCCCTCCTGGAGTCTGCCTAGCAACAGTGCTTTTTTCCTTTTCTCTCTTTAGCTAATGTTCAATGAAGGGAAACCAGAAAAACCACTTTATTTGCATGCATATAAGTGCTGGTACTTGCCTCCTAATGGGAGGGCTATTGCATGACAAAAGACCCTCAACAGTCTCTTAATGGCTTCTCGCTTAACATGCAAGCCACAAACTGCCAGAGAGAGCAGAAAAAAAAATTCTCTCTGGTTCCCTTTTAAAACCAACTGTTTCTCTCTGCTAAAAAGCCCTTAGCAGAGAAAAGAAAAATATAATATTCCTACTGGCTTCTGGATTCTGTCTATATCCCACCTGCTGCCACCATGTTATAACCTTAGTCCCAGATTTGGACCTTAGCGTCCAAAATATGGGGGTTAGCATGAAAACCTCCAAGCTTAGCCACCAGCCTGGACCTGGTACCTGCTGCCACCACCAAAAAATTAGAGTGTTTTGGGGCACTCTGGTCCCTCTGAAAAACCTTCCCTGGGGACCCCAAGACCCAAATCCCTTGAGTCTCACAACAAAGGGAAATAATCCTTTTTCCCTTCCCCCCTCCAGGTGCTCCTGGAGAGATACACAGACACAAGCTCTGTGAAACTACACAGAGAGACTCCCCCTCTCTGTTCCCAATCCTGAAAACAAAAAGTACTTTCCTATTCCCCCAGAGGGAATGCAAAATCAGGCTAGCAATCCAACACACAGATCTCCCCTTGATTTCTTCCTCCCACCAATTCCCTGGTGAGTACAGACTCAATTTCCCTGAAGTAAAGAAAAACTCCAACAGGTCTTAAAAGAAAGCTTTATATAAAAAGAAAGAAAAATACATCCAAATGTCTCTCTGTATTAAGATGATACAATACAGGGTCAATTGCTTAAAAGAATATTGAATAAACAGCCTTATTCAAAAAGAATACAAATCAAAGCACTCCAGCACTTATATTCATGCAAATACCAAAGAAAAGAAACCATAGAACTTACTATCTGATCTCTTTGTCCTTACACTTAGAAACAGAAGACTAGAAAGTAGAAAGTACTTCTCCAAAGCTCAGAGAAAGCAGGCAGACTCACAAAAGACTTAGACACTCAATTCCCTCCACCCAAAGTTGAAAAAATCCGGTTTCCTGATTGGTCCTCTGGTCAGGTGCTTCAGGTGAAAGAGACATTAACCCTTAGCTATCTGTTTGATTCTCTACCCTTATCTGTTAGACAACAATTTTTAGTTTTAGGATCATATATTTTCCTGTAGACTAATCTTAAAGTCATATTTGTAATAGCACCTACACATGGCAATGTTTTATTTTTAAAAAGCTTGGACAATAGAAGTTGGGAGCATGGTTTCACTGTTGCCCTTGAAAGACTGATAATACAACATTGCTAAAACATTCTTCTTCACTGATTACAGCAATCACTGACATTTGAATTTCAGACAATCTTAATGCACTCATTCAGAGGCAATATCTGTTTGCTTGTCAAATAAAAGATCAGTACCTGATTACTGACAGTTTCTTGAGTACACTTGTAGTCCCTCATAATAGTACACAGGGCTGACCCACAACATTTTGGCACCTGAGGCAGGGAGCTCAAATGACGCTCCCATGCCCCCTCACTTGGGCCAAAACTATGAAAGGTCTCAATTCTGCCTTCTTCCTGTTCTACTCCTCTCATGGTACTGCTCTGCTACCTACCCCAATAACGGAGAACTAACAGCTTAAAATGCCTTGTTCAAAAATGTTAAGTAACACTTAACTTTCAAACAGCTGAGCAGTAAATGTAACTTTTCTTGTCTGCATAGTAAACTCTGATTATTCAAACAGATAAAAATGCCAAAGTGGTGCTTTCCATGCCTTCTTGGTTGCAAAGATTTGAACTGCTTCCTGAAGGTCCACAGTCTGGGCCAGCTCCTGCTCAAGGTCGACCAGCCTCTCTTGTGTCATTGTAGAGTATCGATGTGTTTTTATTAACTTCAGCTTGGAGAAGCTGCGTTCTCCACTGGCAACTGTTACAGGTGTCCCTGCCCGCTGGTATATGGGATCTTGGGGAGCAATTACCACACAAGTGGGGTGCCAATTAATTTCTTTATTAAAGGAAAAAGGAAGTGGTGGGAATTTAACAATGCAATACGATGGGATGGGGTGTCTAGGGTGTTTACAATAGACAATGATGGGGGGGTTCTTATTGAACAGTGTAGGGAGTTCTAACAGTGGGGTGCAGTAAGTGGGGTTCAGCACAATGGGATACAGTACAGTCAATAAGCAACTCAACTTTATATAGGAACAACTCTAGATACAGTGTGGAATGCAAAATGTACCAAAAAGAAATGCAAAGTAAAATGGTAGCTTCTGTATGAAATGGTCAACAATCTCAGATAGAATGTATTAAGTGGTTAATAGCTATATATATACACAATGTATCACAGTGGCATCAATGCAAATACAAAGTATATCAGAAAAGTGGAGGCAACCAATGGGGTGTTATAACCACAAGTAAAATGTGAATCACAGTGCAATGATACAATATGGGTGATAAGTGAAATTATGCAATGTAACAGCATAGAAGAAAATTAATGACTTAATTTGTGATGTTGTAATAGCAGATAATCTGCAAGAGTGTACCTAAAGGCTGAGTCAAGAAACAGGAGTAGGGAGGGGAGTGAATGATCGGTGGCAACTGATGAGAGGAGAGTGCAGCTGCAAGCAGCGAGAGACTCTGAAGCCCTGCGGGGTGAAGCCCAGAGCAGTCTTCAGGAGCCTGCGGGCTGGACGTACGGGAGACAAGAGCAGCTGGAGCGCACTTAAGGGGAGTCTGGGAGCAGCAAGAGGGGAGGGCGCTGAACATGCAAGCGATGGGAAGGCACGTGGAGAATGAGGGAGACGGCTGAGGGAAGAAACAGGTTGCAGCAGCGGAGAGCACTTCAGGGAAGTTGCGGAGCAGCGGGGTGAAGACAAACGGAGCAGTGTGATGGCGATCTTTGGTAGGGGAGGGGCAGCGGAGAAGCGGGACACAAGGAGGATGACTGGATGTGGAAGCTGCGGCATGTACATGATCCTGGAGGGGGTACCTGAAAAGAGTTTTGTCTGCATGAAGTGCTGCCTGATAAAGCTGATGGAAGAAAAGATCCGAGGACTGGAGATGCAGGTGGAAACTCAGGTTGAGTTTAGAAGAGGGTTCGAGCAGATGATGGAGAAAAGAAATGAGGAGGCTGAAGGGATAAGCTCAGACTTGCAGATGGAAGCAGGACCTAAGAATTCTGAGGAGAGATTACTGGGTGAGGAAAGTGGATGGTGGAAGCATGTGACTAAGAGAACCAGGCAGAGAAAAAGACGGGCCAGCGAAGGAGAAATAGAACTCAGGAACAGGTCTGCAGAGTTGGAAAATGAAGAAGGGGCACAGCAGGTGGTCACTGAAGTAGAGACGGCAAGGAAAAAGAGAAGACCTGCTACAGGAAGAGGGGAAGAGTCAATGGAGACAACACCAAATATGAGCCCCAGGAGGATACGGGAAGGGTTGCGGAGGATTGCAAGGGTGAATAGGAATCGGGAGGACTTGCAGCCAGTGGGAGCAGGGGATAGACCGGAGAATCACACTGTCACCAGGAAAAGGCAGGTCTATGTGATTGGGGATTCCTTACTGAGAGGAATAGACAGGCCTGTAACTAGAGCTGATCCAGAGAACAGAAGAGTGTGCTATCTGCCGGATGCTAAGATACGGGATGTGGATCTGAGACTGAAAAGGATCCTAACAGGAGCGAGGAAGAATCTGTTGATTGTCCTTCATGTGGGAACAAATGATACGGCTAGATTCTCGCTGGAATGTCTCAAGGGAGACTATGCCAGACTGGGGAAGACGCTTAAGGAAATCGAGGCTCAGGTGATCTTCAGTGGGATTCTGCCTATTCCTAGAGAAGGGCAACAAAGGTGTGACAAGATTATGGCGATCAACAGATGGCTCAGGCAATGGTGCTATAAGGAGGGCTTTGGGATGTACGGCCACTGGGAAGCATTTATGGACAGAAGACTGTTCTCTCGGGATGGACTTCACTTGAGTAAGGAGGAAAATAGACTTCTAGGATGGAGGCTCGCCCAACTGATTAAGAGAGCTTTAAACTAGGAATTTGGGGGAGATGGTTGGGAGATGTCCAGGTAGTCTCCACGCTGGAATTTAACCTTGAGAGGGAAGAAAACAAAAATGAAAGGATACAGCCGTGGACAGAAGAATTGATATAAGGAGGAAGGGTAGTGTAGATACCAGTCTAATAGGTGATGCTGGTGATAGAATGTCTGTGCCTAACCAGGTAAAGAATGTCAGTGAAGCCAAATGGCAAAAATTAAGATGTCTGTACACTAATTCGAGGAGCCTAGGGAACAAAATGGAGGAACTAGAGCTACTGGTGCAGGAAGTGAAACCGGATATTAAATTGATAAAGAAGACTAACCCCCGGCCCAAAAGCCGGGTCGTAATCAGGGTCGTAATCATTTCAAGGCCTTAGGCCTCAATCATGCTAACATATAGCAGAGTAAGAAAATTGATTTTCCACTAACCCTCCTGAGGCTCACTCTCTGATTTTACTATACACTATCCTAACACTACTATTATAACACTATTATATTACTAAATGCTGCTAAAATCGCTGCTATATGGGGTTAAAAAACTGGAAGATCCCTAAAATAACCAGCCTATCACTGCCAGAAAACTAACAGCTGTTGGGTCATTATAGGTTATTAAGTAGCTCATGCAAGCATAAAATATAAATCATAATAACTCAACTAACAGAACAAATAATAAGTATTTTTGGAACATAAGTTCCTCAAAATTACTTGAGAACCAGCTGCTTAAACCGCAAGTGAGGAATAACCGGGGTGTCAAGGTCTTGGCAATAGAAGGAGCTTCCTAAGAGGAAGTAAAAAGGAACAAGCTTAGCAATTTTAGCTCTTTTTGCAATAATTGTTTTGAGAACATGTCATGTATCACCCAAATAAGGCAATGACAGATGTACAAGCTCATATGATAATTTGCGGTTTTAGGCTTTATAAACACAGGTATCTCTGCTGTAAGGTAGAGCAACTTACCTCTTGCTAGAGGACTAGTCATCTCTCCATGCATATGCATGTATTCTCTGATTAATCAATAAAGGAGCCTCAGGTTGTCTGATCAACTCAACTCGTTGGTGGTCATTTTCCACGACAATAGGGATAACAGAAACATGGTAGAATAGTAATCATGACTGGAGTACAGGTATTGAAGGCTATGTGCTGTTTAGGAAAGATAGAAACAAAGGCAAAGGTGGTGGAGTAGCATTGTATATCAATGATGAGGTTAACTGTAAAGAAATAAGAAGTGATGGAATGGATAAGACAGAGTCTGTCTGGGCAAAAATCACACTGGGAAAGAAAGCTACTAGAGCCTCCCCTGAGATAGTGCTTGGGGTGTGCTACAGACCGCCGGGATCTGATTTGGATATGGATAGAGACCTTTTTAATGTTTTTAATGAAGTAAACACTAATGGGAATTGTGTGGTCATGGGAGACTTTAACTTCCCAGATATAGACTGGAGAACAAGTGCTAGTAACAATAATAGGGCTCAGATTTTTCTGGATGTGATAGCTGATGGATTTCTTCACCAAGTAGTTGAAGAACCAACAAGAGGGGATGCCATTTTAGATTTGGTTTTGGTGAGTAGTGAGGACCTCATAGAAGAAATGGTTGTAGGGGACACCTTGGTTCGAGTGATCATGAGCTAATTCAGTTCAAACTAGATGGAAGGATAAACAAAAATAGATCTGGGACTAAGGTTTTTGATTTCAAAAGGGCTAACTTTAAAGAATTAAGGAAATTAGTTAGGGAAGTGGATTGGACTGAAGAACTTGTGGATCTAAAGGCGGAGGAAGCCTGGAATTACTTTAGGTCGAAGCTGCAGAAACTATCAGAAGCCTGCATCCCAAGAAAGGGGAAAAAAACCATAGGCAGGAGTTGCAGACCAAGCTGGATGATCATGCATCTCAGAGAGGTGATTAAGAAAAAGCAGAAAGCCTACAAGGAGTGGAAGATGGGCCAGATTAGCAAGGAAAGCTACCTTAGTGAGGTCAGAACATGTAGGGATAAAGTGAGAAAGGCTAAAAGCCATGTAGAGTTGGACCTTGCAAAGGGAATTAAAAACAATAGTAAAAGGTTCTATAGCCATATAAATAAGAAGAAAACAAAGAAAGAAGAAGTGGGACTGCTAAACACTGAGGATGGAATGGAGGTTAAGGATAACCTAGGCATGGCCCAATATCTAAATAAATACTTTGCCTCAGTCTTTAATGAGGAGCTTAGGGATAATGGAAGGATGACAAATGGGAATGAGAATATGGAGGTAGATTTTACCACATCTGAAGTAGAAGCCAAACTTGAACAGCTTAATGGGACAAAATCAGAGGGCCCAGATAATCTTCACCCAAGAATATTAAAGGAACTGGCACATGAAATTGCAAGCCCATTAGCAAGAATTTTTAATGAATCGGTAAACTCAGCGGTTGTACCTTATGACTGGAGAATTGCTAACATAGTTCCTATTTTTAAGAAAGGGAAAAAAAGTGATCCGAGTAACTATAGGCCTGTTAGTTTGACATCTGTAGTATGTAAGGTCTTGTAAAAAATTTTGAAGGAGAAAGTAGTTAAGGACATTGAGGTCAATGATAATTGGGACAAATTACAACATGGTTTTACAAAAGGTAGATCATGCCAAACCAACCTGATCTCCTTCTTTGAGAAGGTAACAGATTTTAGACAAAGGAAATGCAGTAGATCTAATTTACCTCGATTTCAGTAAGGCATTTGACACGGTTCCACATGGGGAATTATTAGTTACATTGGAAAAGATGGGGATCAATATGAAAATTGAAAGGTGGATAAGGAACTGGTTAAAGGGGAGACAACAACGGGTCGTACTGAAGGGTGAACTGTCAGGTTGGAAGGAGGTTACTAGTGGAGTTCCTCAGGGATCAGTTTTGGGACCAATCTTATTTAACCTTTTTATTACTGACCTTGGCACAAAAAGCGGGAATGTGCTAATAAAGTTTGTGGATGACACAAAGCTGGGAGGTATTGCTAACACAGAGAGGGACCGGGATATCATACAGGAAGATCTGGATGACCTTGTAAACTGGAGTAATAGTAATAGGATGAAATTTAATAGTGAAAAGTGCAAGGTCATGCATTTAGGGATTAATAATAAGAATTTTATTTATAAATTGGGGACACATCAGTTGGAAGTAACAGAGGAGGAGAAGGACCTTGGAGTATTGGTTGATCACAGGATGACTATAAGCCGCCAATGTGATATGGCTGTTAAAAAAGCTAATGCAGTTTTAGGATGCATCAGGTGAGGTATTTCCAGCAAAGATAAGTAGCTGTTAGTACCGTTACATAAGGCAGTGGTGAGACCTCATCTGGAATACTGTGTGCAGTTCTGGCCTCCCATGTTTAAGAAGGATGAATTCAAACTGGAACAGATTCAGAGACGGGCTACTAGGATGATCCGAGGAATGGAAAACCTGTCCTATGAAAGGAGACTCAAAGAGCTTGGCTTGTTTAGCCTAACCAAAAGAAGGTTGAGGGGGGATATGCTTGTTCTTTATAAATATATCAGAGGGATTAATATTAGGGAGGGAGAGGAATTATTTAAGCTTAGTACCAATGTGGAAACAAGAACAAATGGGTATAAACTGGACACTAGGAAGTTTAGACTCAAAATTAGACGAAGGTTTCTAACCATGAGAGGAGTGAAGTTCTGGAACAGCCTTCCAAGGGGAGCAGTGGGGGCAAAAGACATATCTGGCTTTAAGACTAAGCTTGATAAGTTTATGGAAGGGATGGTATGATGGGATAGCCTAATTTTGGCAATTAATTTTGGCAATTGATCTTTGATTATTAGCCGGTAAGTATGCCCAGTGGTCTGTGATGGGAAGTTATATGAGATGGGATCTGAGTTACTGCAGAGAATTCTTTCCTGGGTGCTGGCTGGTGAGTCTTGCCCACATGCTCAGGGTTTAGTTGATCACCATATTTGGGGTCGGGAAGGAATTTTCCTTGGGAGCAGATTGGCAGAGGCCCTGGAGGTTTTTCGCCTTCCTCTGCAGCGTGGGGCATGGGTCACTTGCTGGAGGATTCTCTGCAGCTTGAGGTGTTCAAACCACAATTTGAAGACTTCAGTAACTCAGACATAGGTTAGGGGTTTGTTATAGAAGTGGATGGCAGGATTCTGTGGCCTGCTTTGTGCAGGAGGTCAGACTAGATGATCATAATGGTCCCTTCTGACCTTAAAGTCGATGAGTCTATGAGTTTTGGAATATCATTCAACATCCCAAATATACTACTGTGTTCCTTGAGCTGCATAAAATGTTCTTCAACTGACTGTACTGCACAATCTAGCACCTGGTTAAAGAATTCAACTTTGAATTGTTGTTTGGGGTCTCCTATGGGATTATCCCGTGCCTTGTAATCAAAATGTTGTCTTCTTCGGTGACTCTTGTATTCTTGAATGGGTAGGAAAATAGCTTCAGTGTGAAGTTCCTCTGCCAACTTCTGTGCACTCTTCAGGCCCTATGTAACTAATACATTTTGAAATCCCTCATCTGACCAGTAAAACTGTAGGTATGACTTTGCTTTGTCCAGTTGTTTCCATTTCCTTTCATTGTCATGTATTACATCTGAAAGAATTGCCTACAGTGCCAAAATTATAAACACTGCATTTACAAATTGATACCTAGAAATAGATGCACTCATTGTTTTAAACTACTAGAAACCATGTTGCCTGCTTGTCTCCATCTCCACTTTAAGAGAAGACTTACAAAGAGTGCAAAAGAAAGATTATACATTTCAAAGGAGAAGATTTGAAATAGAAAGACATTTACAAGATGACCCAGGAAAATCTAAAATCTTTGGTTTCCTAAGCTTTCTTTCCCTTAGAACATATGTTCCATTACTGTCTGAACATTCTTATAACCCAGTTCTTCATTTCATTAGTGTGTTCCCTTTTTGTTTCTATCACAATGAGGTAAGGTATTTCATGCTCAATTATCTTATACAGTTTGTTCATGTGGGCCTGATTCAATTCAGTGAAGAGAGTCCTATTGACTTCAGATCAGACCCCTTGGCAATTTTTCCATTTTGGCCACAAGGCATTTCTGAGTTTGGGTTTACCATCAGACAAATCTTACTAAAAAGGGGTTAGTTTTTTCCTTCCACTAAATCTAACAAGTACTACATTTGCACTTTTATCTCTACATTCTTTCGGAAAATAAAAGGAGATTCATATGAGATCCCATCTGAGGGTGGGAAGAAAAGAATGGTTTGAGGTGAGAGTGCAACAGCCAAAGACAGCTTTAAAGGATCTTTAAAAAAAGTTTTAATGAGTGAAAATATTCCTCTATACCTTTTTCAAATATCTCAAACTTTTTAAAAATGAAATCCTGGTCCAAAGAGAAGAACGTTGCATTATATATTTCTGCAGAAAACACAAGTTAACGTTTTCAAAATTCAGTACCTATTTTGCATGAACAGGTGTGTCCATAGTTGGAGAGATTTATCCAGATTGATCATAATATGTTAACCTGGGACCTAAGTTACGAAAACGTGATTGAGAAAAAATGTAGGGAATGTACATTCAAACCTAAAGTATTGCTAGTTAAAGTTAGGATGTACTTTAATTAAAATTGGGTGGCAAAATGTTGATTCAATGGGAGAATTCACATGCCTACAGTGATCCAAAGAGATGGAATCACCTTTATTGCATAAAATCATGACAATATTAAATTTAAATTATTTTCATGGAACAAGTTCTCACTCAGTTTTAATGCAGTCTTTAACAAGCAGATGGGCTATGTGTAAAAATCATAGATAAGATTTTTGGTAAGGGCACTGTACATGAAATGATTACTGATATACAGATAATGACTAAAGCAGTGACCACCCTCTGAGCCTTGGTCCTCACAGGACACAACGGTTATTGATGACTGGTAGATTATATGAGACCATCACCTATCATACTCAGAAATACTGTCCCATTGTTTCCTTAGACAGAGGAATACATTTGCCTGTTGTCTGTCTTCTAGTTAAGTTATAAGCTCTTTGGGGCTAGGAGTCTTTTTCCCCCCCGTGTTTACTTAGTGCCTAGCCCAGTCAAATCCTGGTACATGACTAGGGCTCCAAGGCACTACAATAAGATGGCTGGAATTCTGATGGTGTAAGTCTCTGGCAGAATCTGATTGACTGGCACATACAATTCTAAAAATTCTCTTTGTTCCTTTGACTCCCTCGTAGCATCTGGAAAGTATCTAACAGCAAACTTTTGTGAATCTGCTTTGCTGCCAATTATGGATACTGTTTAGTTTCTTTCATTAGAAGTTACTTCATAGATCAAAAAAAAAGTTTAAATTTCAGTGATTTAAGTTGTCTACATCTGTGGCTAGAGGGCAATAACTGGAGGGGGCAAATGCTAGTTCTTTATGGCTCGAGCTTAGTCCTTTTTCATGCACTGAGGTTCTGGGATTGCTAGGAATGCTTCATTCCCCAATCTGTGAGTTGGATTCATGTCCTTTAGTGAAGGCCAGCTGGAATATACTAGGGAAATTGTTGGTGGAGATTTTATTTGTCTCTGGAAAAGCCAATCTGTTTTCTGGAGGTGGTCATGCAAGTCGACTCTGGTAATATCTGTAGTCTTTAGACTTTGTGGTTTCTGAACCATTGGTATTTAAGGATACTGCACTATTTGCATAGTTATATAAAGTTCTTGTTGCAATAGGAGAGGATAAAGTGTACTGATTTCTCCAGGTATGTTAACTGCCTGTAACACTGGTGACCATGAACATGTTAGGACTTCTGCACTCGCTAGCAAGAGTAGACTGAACTACTTGAATGGTTATACTATTTCCTGTATGAGGAAAATTCTTCTGCCCCAAGCGCTCTGATGGGTTGCGGGGGAGAGGCAGGGAGGGTATCATGTTAGGAGAGCTGATGAATCAGGGGCCACAATGTATTCCGGATTAGGCGAATATCCAGGTCTATGTCCAGCACATTAAAATCAATTAGTGCAGCGGAAACAGTAACCTTGGGACTTTGTGAATTCAGAGAGTGAATGAGGATTTCTCCAGAAAATGCCAAAGTTGAGCACTAGCTGGTGAGATGGGGACAACAAACTGGAGGAGCAAGTAAAGGTAGTCAAAAAAAGGAGACTCAAAAAAGGCATTTTTCATCTACAGAAGAGTGCAATTATTCACCTTAATGGGGACTTTGCAATCAATATCCATGCCTATGTCACCTCCAGACTTGAATACTAGAAGACACTGTAAAGAGAGCTATCCAGTAGATCCACAGGTTAGTACAGAACACAGCTACCCATTTGCCGAGTAGTGTACACAAAGCTTAATACACAGATACTCTGACAAATCCACTAGTTTCCAGTAAGTTTTCTGGTATTATTCAAAAGTGTGGTCTTCACTTATAAAACCCTAAATAGCTATTATTTCCTTTACCTGAGGAAATGCCTCTCTCACTGGACCATACTATCACTATTGATATCAATAGAGGCACTTGAGCAGGAGCACCCTCCATACAAACAGGCAAGCTGCTGGTATGACATTATCCAAGAGGAATCCTCAGTTCTGGAATTTACTTCCTTCCTTGGTTTTCTAGAACCCAGATGTGTTAACCTTCCAAACATGTTGTGAAACCAATCTTCTTCAAGCATTTTAAAGGCGAGGGATGGAGGAGGCAGTTCCTAGGTAGAGGAGCTAGAGATTCAGCTATGATGATTTATGATACGGTTGAATATGGGACTATAGTTGCTGGATGTTTGTTGTTGTCAATGTCTCTATTAATTGGAAGAATATGCAAATAGAATTTGATCAGAATACTTAAACGGCTTTTTAAAGTATACATTTGGTTTGTTTTTTATCTTTTGAGGCAACAGAAATAAAACAGTAAATGAAAGAAAGTTAAGAACATAATTATGCATATGTTTTAAATTCATAAATGCAAATTTATAATATGTAGTTTAAATGGAAATTACTAGAAACCTGGAAACCAGTGAATTAAAGATAAACCAATGAAACTTTTCTTTGTTTGACATTATATTTACATGAAATATAAAATTGCAAAAAGATTGTCTAATTACTGTTTTCATGTGCTTTGAAGATGTGAGCATTACGGATATGCCAAGTATTGTTAAAACATAATACTACAATAAATCAAGTGAATTGAATTTAAAAAAAAATCAAACTTTAAATAAATGAATGCATTTAAATCAAGAGCTGAGAACACTGATAATGGTGCAGAAATGCCTCAGAATGGACAAACTGTAAAGTCCATTGCACAAGTGTCAGAAGAGCGCCAACTATCCACAACGGGCTATGAACACAACTCAAAATGTTAACTGGAAATTCCTATTAATAGAAATAGCATATACCCAATACATCAATACAATCAACAGATATGGCTACTATAAGCTAAGTTCCCAGACTGAGAAACAAAGGAATATCAATTCATGTCATGCTTCATTCATATTCATTGACAGATGGTTTTACAACAACTGACCAAATTGATTAGATCTCAAGTTCTTCACTTTCACATTTTCCTTTCCATATGGACATATAACTCTGAATCATGTTAAGCCAGAGAAGAATAGAACATTTATCCTGTATTTTATAGAAAATAGAGGACATAACATACAGCAGTTTACAAGTAATCAACAATTTAAAATCTATGTTGAGCAGAATCTCATCCTTAAAATGATTTAGTCTTACTAACCTATTTCTTACATCTATGAATAGGTCTATCAGTTAACATTGAAAAGTAATGTTGTCACATCAGCAGGCTGTTCTGACTTGCTCATGTATTCTTTTTTTCTGCTAATTTTTTTAACGAATTTCATTAAAGACTTGTTGTCCACACACAGTTAAACCCTGGTACAGAGGCAGTTAAATCAGACCATTGACTGCTAGGAGTGTGCATGGATACAGTTGCTTTGTGTGTGAAAGTAATGAGAAAACATTTCAATTCTGCATCCTGCCAATATGTCTTGCAGTAGATTCATTTTTAATGTGTTGTTTTGCCAGAAATACAGCTGGCTGAAAACCAAGGTGGGCTGTGGAGGGGATGTGAAGGGGTTTTTTTTCCCCAAAATTTCAACATTTGAAATGTTTTCACCATCACTATAATTCTTCCAAAGACCAGGGACAAGGGAAAATCAAGAATTTAATATTTTCTCCTGTATTTTCAATCATTTTTATCAAAAATCTGAATTTGAACTTCTAGTATTACATTTTCTGAAGATTCCTAATCCAGCCTTTTTTTTAAACTGCCTGTCCTTAATGTATTACATTTCCCTGAGCTATTAAAACCTTCTTTATTAGTGAACTTTGAAGAGTTTTGTTGAAGTTATATTCATCTAATCGTGAAACAGAAATATCACCATGTGGCTTATGTGACCAAACCAAGTAACCAATACAGCCTATATTTTGAATATAGAATATGGATACTGTTCAATCAAACCATTCTGTTTTTTAATACACTGAAAAGGGAAGGCTACATTCTATTCAGTTGTTTGCTGTGAAATACATGCTCAGTTCGAACAATACATGCTTGTATGCTTCAGGAGGTGATTTTTCTGAATTAATAATTACCAACTTTATATATGAGACTACTTCAGAAGATTTTGAAAAGTATAGTACTGTTACTGATTCAGCCATCTTTCCATGACTGTTTGTTAGAGTTTTTAAAAGTCTATCCATTTTATGAAACATACTCGCTTTTTTTGGACCCATATGAGAATTTTTAACACAGTTTTCTAGACATTCCTCTCAATCCTTTGTAAACTGATTGCTTGATCTCTTCCCCTACTGAATTCAGGTTTATAGGTCACTAATTTCCAGGATCCTCTGACCGCTCTCATGAAATAGGAATGGTACATTTGATTCTCTCAATCCATTCTTCCTTCCACTTAAAAATAATTAAATACACCTGCTTAGATTTTTTTCCACTTTGTCTCTATTTTTGATTCCTTCATAGTTCTATGTGAATCCCATCTGGCCCCTAAGAGTATGTCTACACTATGAAATTAGGTCGAATTTTTAGAAGTAGTTTTTTTAGAAATCTTTTTTACAGTCCATTGTGTGTGTCCCCACACAAAATGCTCTAAGTTGGCAGACTGCGTCCACTTCCAGAGCGTTGAACTGTGGGTAGCTATCCCACAATTCCTGCAGTCTCCACTACCCATTATAATTCTGGGTTGAGATCCCAATGCTTGATGGCGCAAAAACAGTGTTGCGGGTGGTTCTGTGTACATGTTGTCAGGCCCTCCTCTCCCTCCATTCCTCCTTGAAAGCAATGGCAAACAATGGTTTTGTGCCTTTTTTCCTGGGTTGCCTGAGCAGACACCATACCACGGCAAGCATGGAGCCCGCTCAGCTCACCGTCACTGTACGTGTCCTGGGTGCTGGCAGACGTGGGACTGCATTGCTACACAGCAGCAGCTCATTGCCTTTTGACAGCAGATGGTGCATTACAATTGGTAGCCATCATCATCGTACTCCTGGGTGCTCTTTTAGCCAACCTCGGTGAGGTCTGTCAGGGGCGCTTGGGCAAACATGGGAGTGACTCAGCTAGGTCATTCCTATTTTCTGCCAAGCACCCAGGAGATGACAATGGCTAGCAGTCATACTGCACCATCTTCTGGCAGCCTAAGATGTAAAAGATAGATGGAGTGGATCAAAACAAGAAATTGACCCAATTTGATTTGTGAAATCAATGGCCCGCTAAACCCAGGGGTTTGAGTTCAGTCCTTGAGAGGGCCATTCTATGTGACAGTTGTTTGTGTTTCTCCTTGATGCAAAGCCACCCATTTTGTTGATTTTAATTCCCTGTAAGCCATGTCATCAGTCACCCCTCCCTCCATCAGAGCAACGACAGACAATTGTTTCGCGCCTTTTTTCAGTGGAGAACCAGAAGTTGCAAAAGCAAAACCAGAAAAGGAGGCGACGGCAACATGGTGATAAGAGTGATGAGGACATAGACTTCTCACAAAGTATGGGACAGGCAATGTGCCCCGGCAATGTGCACATCATACTGATGAGCTCTGCATGGTCACCTGTGCTGATCAGCTCCCCACACGGGCCAAATAGGAAATGAAATTCAAAAGTTTGCAGGCCTTTTCCTGTCTACCTAGCCAGTGCATCTGAGTTGAAAGCGCTCCAGAGCGGTCACAATGGAGCACTCTGGGGTAGCTCCTGGAGACCAATACAGTTGAATTGCGTCCACACTATCCCAAATTCGACCCGGCAAGGCCAATTTCAGCGCTAATCCCCTCGTCAGAGGTGTAGTAAAGAAATCGATTTAAAGAACCCTTTAAGTCGAAAAAAGGGCTTCATTGTGTGGATGGGTCCAGACTTAAATCGAGGTAATGCTGCTAAATTCAACCTAAAATCAGAGTGCAGACCAGGCCTTAGAGTCAGTTATTCTGACATGTTGATTTCATTCAATATTTCTTCATTCATTGAGAAGTGCATATTTGTGCCCCGCCTTGACCATTGTGCACACTAAAAACTGATTTTCTTTTTCTTTTTTGATTTTTTTTACCATCAGTCTCTTCTGTCCATACACTATCCTTGCAGTCTCTTGGAGGCCCTACTAATGTCTTTGCTGACCCCTTAGTGCCTTGTATGTTCATATGTAATTTGTTTTGACAAGTTATCAGACTGGAGATTAAACAGAACATGCACATTCAGCAGCTTACTTGTATTAATTCTTATGGGGTAGATTTGGAATTGACAAAAATCTCCTGTTTCAATTATTGACCATGTTAAATCTTTCTTCATTAAAAACTTTAGGTTACAGCCAATTTAATTTGATCACATACAATTTAATCACATACAGCTGACAACAATTTGGGCCAGTTTCAGAAATCTGTATATTTACAGTACTGTAAATTTAAATCATTTTACACTAATTTAGGCTCCCTTTTGCTCAGCAGAACTACTGTCACCCAAATATGGATGTGTAAATGAAAAGAAAGGGTATCCACCTTGGTGTCATCTACATGTTGATCAGCCAGACAATGTACCTTAAATAAGAGGTGATGTACTTTATCTTCTTATGTCCTATTAGTTTCCTTACATGTGCCAATGGACCACAATTTGGATAGTTATATTCAAATATTATTTATAATGAGTGGACTATAATTTACACATTGATAGATAGTGCAAGTCTAAGTAACTGACTACGTCTAACTAAAGAATCTAAATAATTCTTAGGTAGATTAGAAGGGAGAATAAATTGACATTGAAAGGGCCAGAAAACAGGATTACATCATCAGACTGATTCTAGATTAGAACTGTACTTAGTTTTCCAGACTTCAGTTTAACGAAATTTAGTTTGCATTTAAACTCAAAAAAGGGAAGTTTACATTTATTATTTCCCCCCTTTTAGTAATTAAAGTTGTTCTCCTCTAGACTTACTTCTGATTTTAGCTCTTGAGAATGGATTTACTCCAAATTCACTATTTCAAGTTTTATCAATTTAAGATAGCAGTAAAGCGGGGGTGAATCAAGTCTCTTATGTTCAACTTGTATTTTCAAGAGAACACTTTTTGTAGAATCATTTCACCCAAAATTACAGAAATTCAATAAGTTTTAGCAGTAGCCACCTGCATTTTCTGGGACTTAGGTAATTTATATATGAAATTTACAAAGAATAAGTGATGAAATACTTATAAGCACAGTTTAGCACCCTAACAGGAATTTAAGAAAATGGATAAAGTCTCCAGAGGGATTATAGAGATGTTAGATTGAAGATGAAAGTCTATCTTGGAAGGAATATAATGAAATAATTCTATTTTCACCTTTGATCTCACATTAAGAATGTAAAACTAGATTGTCTGCTTAAAGCCACAAGAGGCATGGGGGAAAGGAACATCATTACATTAACAAACATTTATTTTCATTGTTTTGGTGCACATAATTTCATTTATGTAATTAAGGTCTTCTAAACTTGGTTTATGAGCACTGTCTATATAACACTTCATCCAATACTTCTATTAGGGGCTAACTACATAAAGCTATGATAGAAGGGATTTTTTTAAAAAGTGAAAGGTAACCATATATGCACACATTGCCTTGTGCCTGAATTTCTTTCTTTCTAATCCCCCTCCAGCCTCTTATTTATGACAGCTAACACCTCCACTAATCTTGTCTCAAAGGTCTATAACTGGGGTGTAATCTGTAACTATTCTTACTTCTTATCTCCCTATATTCAAGCCTTGCTCACTAAATCTCATCTGTTCTTTTTAACAACGCAAAAAAAAAAACATCTAGCCTTTCCTTCCTGTCTCCACTGATGCCTGACTGAAGTCCATATACTGCCACACTTGATATTAGGGGTGGATTCATAAATAGGTTATAATGGTTAGCACATGATTAATAGGTTTTAAATGGTTAATTGTTGCCTTCATGCCACCGTGTAAGGATTTCACAAGGCTTAGTAATAAAGGCGGACAAAGTAAAGCCCTCACCAACTAACCATGTCAAAGGCTTTTGTTAAATCTATAAAAGAGAGAGATACAGTGGAGTACGTTTTTCAGCACTTTTCGTGCAGTTCTCTTACAGAGAAGATAATGTCTATGGAGGATCTTTCTTAGAGGAAGCCTCGCTGGCTCTTAAGATAGATTATCTCCGCTAATGTTTGAAGTTTAGGTAAAAGAATACAGCATACAATTTTTCCTTCAATGTTCAGATTACCCTCTGTGGTAATTACTGTCACTTCTGTCCCCTTTGTTTTTACAGAGTTGTATGAAACAAACATCCTTAAAATATTGCAGAACAGTAGTCCTCTTACTTGAATCAATGTTTATACTTGGCAGTGCCTTCATCTGAACAGGCACTGTATACACCTGGGAATGTACATCCGTCGCCTCCAGGAATGAAAATATAAATAATGGATCTTATTCAGGCAATAAATCACCAAAAATAGAACTAACATAGTTTTATTTAAAAGTTATCCTAGCAACATATAATAGAAAATGCAACCGATTAATATAGGTAAAGTTGTTAAACTGTACCAGGTCAGTAGATAATACTGCTATAGCACAGCTAAAGGCTGGAGCTTTCAACAGCAACATAAACCTAACCCACATTATTAGCATTATATGCAGATCCACCCTATCCTTGAGCATGCACTCTCTCCCTCAAGTTTATAGTGCTGGGTCCTCTTTTTTTTACCAACATACTGGGCATGCAGGAATTCAGACCAGCACTAAGTCTGGCAAAGGCAGCCCAAATGAAAGAAAAAAAAAGGAATGTGGCGATTTTTTGTACTGGGACCAGCTTGGATCATACAGTACTAGCTGGCAATAACACTTGTTATATCAGAGACCAATAATCCCTGATTCTTTCCATACAATGAATCTCTCCCTCCTTTCTTCTTATACTTGATATAGCCAAACTGATTCTTAACACTGTATCTTCAATCCAGAGACCAAAGCCCTGGGTAACTCACTTCCATCAATCAACTGTGAGCCAGATTCAAATTTGCTGCACAACCAACAGTTTCCAGCTTTCACTCTCAGTGCCTAACAGTGGGGAAGGAAACTGTGAGCTGGGTTCCACACTAACAAGTGTTCAGCTGCAGTGTCGTCTTAACCCTGGTCTCATGTCTTCAAACCCAGCAGCTCAACAACAGAGCTCAGTCACAGCTTTTACTTGGCCCAACCACAAGGGAAGCAGCAGAGCTCAGCTCTAACTCCCCAGCCCAAAATGGAACCCACCACAACTTCTCAGCAGCCTCTCCCACACAGAAGCTCAGTCAAGTCCCAGAGGGCACCATCATTGGCTTTTCAGTCAGTCGAAGCCAGTGCACAGAGGTCTGTCTAATCAGAATACCTCTGATGGATTCAAAGGCTCCTCAGATAAGGACCTACATAAAAAATATATTAAAAACCAATCAGATGAGCTTATTAGAATGCATGTAGATTACCAGAGATCACACTAACTCTAATGTGGGCTCTGAGAAGACAATCCTTCAGTACCCCACTCAAGGAGTTTCCTTGTAGTTTCAAGTTCATCACAGCTTCAGGTCAAGGCAAGCATGCAGTCTTACTCAGAAGACCAAATATTTCCTATCCTTCTCTAATGAATTACATTAGCATCCCCCTCCTCCTACAGGAGTTACATACAATACCACAACATACACAATTATATTTTAATCCAATAGACCTCAAAGATATTAAACCTAATTCAGTAAGGTTTAACTTAATTCAATTATGTTTGTCCACACAAGTATCCAAGCAGACAAGCCAACTGTCCCATATGAATCATCCCACCAGATCCTGGCAATACATGCAGAATCAAGAAACTCACAGGGATGATTAAATCATGGATAGATAAGGTTTTACTACTCTTGCAGCTAATGATGGTCTTTTTATTTGTTTTATTTTTAAAAATTAACAGGTAAAACAAAACAAAATACATGATTTGTAATACTTTTGAAATCATGCTCCCCAAAGATCAGTATTTCACTCCCAGTTTTTAATGCTATCCTCTACTGCTCTCATCCTACTTCCCTATTCCCCTTTCTACCACCAAGTTATGTTGTAATTTCATTGTGTCATCACAGGCAGAGCTGTTCCTCCCTGCACCTCCCGAAGCTTAATATACTTCTATGGAAGTATATAATGAGTCATTGCTAGACATTAGGGGTGAAACCCTACCTAGCTCCACAACAGTTAGTGACGAATCTCTTATTGAGTTCAATGTGCCAATATTTCACACTGAGTACTTTTCATATACAAGGGTCATTGAAATACAACAACTCGGGGACCAACGGTGGGTGTCTCTGTTCATTGGCTGACTTAGCATTCTCATGTTAGACATCAGAGATATATAATGGGAGTATAATGCAGTATAACTATTGTGGTTAGCAACTTAATAAGTTTTCCTTACTGTTTACTTAATTGTTCCTTATTTTTGTTGTGTGGTTTGGTTTTAGTCTGCCAGGTGAGAGATCCACATGTTGTAGTTATTCAAGAGCAAAAACTCATTGTAGAAGGGATCTAAAGGGTGTAAGGCAGGGGTAGTCTATTTTCTGTCAAGGTCCAAATTTCTTGGCCAAGGTATAATCAAGGCCCAGATTCTAGAGAAAATAATCCTACAAAATAAATAAAAAGATTTCAGTCCATTCAAAAGCATCTGGAAATCTGGATTTGGCCCATGGTCTTCCTATTGACTACCCTTGGTGTAAGGGTTAAGAGGCAGATAAAGCTCTCCACTCCAAGAAAAGAGCATGGGAATTCCAGACAATTTAGCACCCCAAATAACCCCCGTGGAATCCTTATGAGAGAAGATGTGGTCCATATAAAACTTACCCATACAGGTCCTTTTCCACCATCAGCTGAGGAGGTCATGGTTGAGCGTTTTGAAGTATTCTAATAGGTCCAATAAGTAGAGCAGTCTTTGGTAGTTAATGTGTATCCTCAACTCTAACCCTTGAAAAATCTGTATGCACCTTACAGCTTTATTCTTCTTGATAAAGCATCTCATTATACAGGATCTTTTTCTGAAATCCCTGCCCCATTATTGAAGTACAGAATACATATTCCTTCTGTCATGAACTTGATTTTAAAGAGGAATCAACAAATTTCTTAAGAGATACCATCATATCTGTCATTGCAAATGAAGTACAGTAATATTGCTGTATCTTTCATCTTCAATTCCTGTCCTCTTTAAGTGATATGATCCTAGAACACATGCACTTTATTTCAGAAACTATTTATTGACAACATTAATGGTAGTCGGCTAAAAGTAAACTATTCACCGTTTCTTAGTTTTTCCTCTGCTTCATATTCCAGATACTCAGTCATTTATTATTTTCTCCTTAGTACTTTACTCTACTTTTTGTTGCATTATCTGGGTTTCTAATACTGTCAAGCACACTTACATGGAATAAATATACTTCTGATGTGTTCCAATCCAAGTTACACACTTTTATAAGTTACTTCCTTAGTAGTTTTTCTCTATAGTGCCAAGAAGATTGATCAAATTTAGACTGTATTGACTACCTCGGTAATAGGGACAGCGAACAGACAAGGTGGCGTCTGTTGAGGTATGCAACAACTAGATGTATTTTACTAATGTTTCCCTGCCTCACTGGGAACTGTTACTGAAGCCTTTCCTTTGTTTTCCTATCTTGCATTTTTTATATTGTTAGGATTTGCGATCATGCTCTCATTTATAATAGCATAGCACTTAACACATCATGGGCTCTACTGGAAACAAATAAGCAGTAACATCCAACCACACACTAAGTTTTTGGCAAATACTTACCATTGAATATATCCATAAAAGTCAGCATTGGCTTGTTGTCATAGCATTCTTTCTCAGATCTGAACCTTAGAGTTCAGAAAATGAGATACTAGCATGAATTTTCCTAAGCTTAATTACCAGCTTAGATCTGATAGGCTGCCACCACCCAAAAATATAGTGTTTTGGGGCACTCTGACCTCCCCAACCTTACCTGGGGACCCCAAGAACCCAGACCCCTTATGTTCTTAAAACAAGGAGAAATAAACCATTCCCCCACCTTCTCCCTCTCAGAACTTCCCTCCCTGGGCTATCCTGAGATACTGATCTAACCTCTTAAATCACCATACAGAGAAGCATTTCCCTTCCCTTCCACAAAGAGGCAAACAGATTCAAGGAAAACAGAGAGAGATTTTATCTCTCCCCCTCCCGTCTCCCCACCCGTCCTGGTGAGTTATCCCAATCCCCTGGGATAAAACAAGGGAAACAGGAAAAAAACAATCAATCAGGTTTTCTAAAAAGAAATCTTTTAATAAAAGAAAGGAAAAAGTAAAGAATTATCTCTGTAACTTCAAGATGTCAATATACAGGGTCCTATAGCTTACAGATATCAGAAAGAGACTTTCCCCCCAGTACCAATACAAATCAAAATATTCCCAGCAACTACACATATAAAAGTTAACCAGCCAGATCCACAATTGCAAATAGAGTAAAACAATTTTAAAAAAAACCTAAACTGCCTGTTCTTTACTCACTACTTGAAAAGAGACTTAGAGAGCCTGTAGTAATGTCTGGTCTCTCTCAGACCCTCCGAGAGAAAAACAAAGAACAAAGAACTCACACCCAAACTTCCCTCCACCCGAATTTAAAAGTATCTTGTCTTCTGATTGGTCTTCTGGTCAGGTGTCCAGTTTCCTGCTTATAACCCTTTACAGGTATAAGAGACATTAACCCTTAACACTCTGTTTATGACACTTGTGAAGAGAAATAAAAGGCTAAATTCTCCTGATAGTTTATTTGAAGTGAATAATTCAAAGTTTCCTTGTAATAGTGCTCTCTGCCAACATTTAATAAGAGATGGGCCTTTGTAGGAACACCAGATCTGTCCTACAGAGTTTGAGGAAGTTTGATTTCAGTCCCCATTTTCTACCTAAACCTCATAATTATGTCCCATTGTGAAACCAGCACTAATGTTCACTTATATTATAATAAACACATCTAAGAGTTCATCTCCTTTATCATATTTAGTTTAAGAATAAATATGAAATAACTTCTTATGGCTGTTGCTATTGCTCTATAAGTTCCTGAAGTATCTGTGACCACCCAATTTAAGAGTAACTTGGATTGAGTCCATCATATTCAAGATGGTATTTAGAGTCTCATTCTGCGGAAATTATGTCAATGGACAGTTTCACCTAATGCTAAACAAAAACAAGAAAAGAGAGTGAAAAAAAGCCATGTCATCACCAGTTATGCCCCCCGTCAATTTCAAGATACTGATCATGAAAATAACAGTGAACATCAGAATGGCAGCACAGTGAAACTGATGAGAGATAAAGCAGTCTGCTGCGAAGACACTTTCTCCCCTATGTCCTGACTTTACATTTTATTTTCAGGAGAGATGGCTTATAAATGTACTCTTATTTCCATCCTTTTGTTTTTGTATTTAAAAAGCCCCAAAAGACACATTAAGGGGAGATAGGCAGTATCAGTCTTCTGCAATGAAATTTCAACTGAAACACACAGATTGTGACAGGATTGATTTTATGTGGAAATTTGATGTTCCTCTAGAGTCTTTTCTGTTTTTTCATTAATTCCTCTCTTGGTAATACAATAATAAAGTCTGATTCACTGATTTTGTGGCGCTGCCTCCTAAGCCTTTGGTTTTTAGGGTATTCATTCAAGTCTACATGGGTAAATATTCCTTCCATTTTCCTGTTCTCTTATATTCATTGTGTTTTGTCTATGTTTAGATTGTAAACTATGTCTGTGTATGTTTTATCAAGTACATTTTAGGCACTGTATAGATAATATACATAAAAATAAATACAATTAAAAGGCTCTATTTGCCAAATGGAAATTTGTAACCCAGACTTGCTTCACTTTAGACTGTTAGCTACTTCACACAGGGACTGTCAATTATAGGACTTACTGCACTTATGACCCCTCCTGGTCTCTTCAAGCGCACTACCTCTAGGGTGTCAGTCTCCTGGCTGTTAGCAATCTCAGGCCATGGCTACACTCACACTTTACAGCCCTGCAACTTTCACGCTCAGGGGTGTGAAAAAACACACCCCTGAGCGCTGCAAGATACAGTGCTGTAAAGCGTCAGTGTAATCAGGGCGGCAGCGCTGGGAGCACAGCTCCCAGCGCTGCACGCTACACCCGTAAGGGATGTGGTTTACATGCAGCGCTGGGAGAGCTCTCTCCCAGGGCTGCTGCTTCAACTACACTCACACTTCAAAGCGCTGCCAGGGCAGCACTCCCGCAGAGCTGCCGGGGCAGCGCTTTGAAATTCCAAATGTAGCCATACCCTTAGGGTGGAGTCACCAATTCTCTCATTCTCAGACCAGAGTCTGAGCAGCAGGCCTGTGATCAACCATGATAACCCAAGCTTGGTAAAGTACCAGCAGTTCATTTCCCTCTGGGAACAGGGACAGTATCCAGTAACAGATGCCTTTCTCTAAAGTATCATTTATTTAGAACAAAAATATTTATACAAAACATATTGGAAAATTATAAACCAGTTTATACAAATCCCTGCCTTTCTCCAAGGCTTGCTGTTCCCCAGATCCAGGGAAAAGCCTAACTTCTCAGACTCTGTCATTCTGAATCGCTGCTGCTAATTGACCTTCCCATTCACTCCTAATAAGGGTTTCTTAACCGATCAGCATTCTTTTGCTCTCTGGGCTTCCAGCCTGGCAAAATAAGGTTTGCAGCTTCATTGGAGTCAGGATTTAGGATCCTCAGACTTAATAGGTGCCTTCACTGCCTTTTGAATTTGTGCCAGTATCTTTTCCAGGGAGCCATTTTGCCTTCCTGTTTGTTTTTCTAGCATACAGTTGGCATATAATAAACATTTTACTACTCCAATATAACTTATACAGTCTCTCAGTAACTAGTGGTTACACATCAGGAGTCTTATAGTATTACAAAGCATGTCCAAGACTGTCACATGATCCTGAGCCTATACTGAGTCCCTGATCCTACATTGAGTCCTCTAGACACTATGACAGTACATACAACTAAACTTCCATTGGACTTTAATTGTATCAGGATAGGGCACTTTGTGTACCAATGATAGTCTAAGCACAATAAAGTCCTTGCCAGAAGAAATCATCCAGCAAGTTGGTTGTAGAAGTACAGATGGGAAGTGAAGCAAAGGCAGAGCAGGCTGAGCCAGTTGAGGAAGAGACTCCAGAAAAGCTTTCTAAGTATAAATAGCCCTAATGAGGTTGATTTGTTATCAAAAAGGACCATAAACATAAATAGATGTCCCACAACCAAAACCCAGAATTCCCCAGCACAGTCCATCAAGACCAAGTACAGCTTCAGTGTCTCTTACTACACCTCATCCTAGGTCCTCTAGAGGGGATGCTTCTATGCCCAGTTTCATTCTCAAGTCCGAGTTTAGCCCTGGAGTCAGTAGCATCTCACCCAACCCTCCTTCCATATCTTCCAACCTCATCTCTTCAGCTTCAGCTCTCCAGCTCAGAGAGCCAGCAGACCTCTCCCTCTACTGTTGGCAGCCTTTACCCTCTTTAGCAGTGGCTGTATGACTTAAGGATGTTTGTAGGTGACTCCCAACTATTTTCTGCTTTCAACAGCCTGATCTAGCTCCACTGCTCATCCAAGGAAATCAGTGTTCCCTCCTTCAGAAGCATCCACTCTCTCAATCTAGGTCTGAGGCGGAGTCTCTCTACTTCTCTAAATATGCTCTGCCAATGCGTGTTCTCTCTGAACTGTGGCTTCTAAGCTCTGCCTTGCCTTTGTGCTGTCTCTCATTTATAACTACCAGAGACAGCTCTCCCGACCCCCACCCCTCATCACACCAAACTAGGTCACATCGGGACTAAACAGGAGCACTGAATCCAATTTCATTTTTTCTTTCCACTTTTCATTCTCTAGAATTCTTAGAGGATCTTACTTGTTTAAATATTAATGGGCAATATGAATATATTGTTTAACAACAGCATCTGTGATTGTTCTATACCCATCAGATAACACCATCATACTGAGGGACATGTCTTAATAAGGGCCATTGCTGAACTTCAGGACAGCTGAATCAGTTTGCTCACAGTTTTCAATCTCAACATAATGCTCCTGAGGCATGCCTAAATAGCCAATTTAATTAAGCCCTTTCAGCTGTTATTGCTCAGTTTATGTACAAATGTGGCTATAATAAATCATGGTAATTTCACAAATGAGTGTTAAGTGGATTTTGGGCACATTGTACATTTATAACAACTTATATTTTAAACATAAAACTGATTACAATGTTTGAGGTTTAAGCCATAAATCAGCATTTAAAAAAATCTGTATGCCAAGCACAGATGAAAGTAAGCTGGTACGGTGTACCAGTAAGAAAGTGGCCGCCGCTACAGACCAGTATACAGCTGACATTAAAGAGCTGCCGTGGCAGTGCTTTAAGAAATGTACTGGCAGGGCTGCTGATGGCGAGGGGGATGCAAAAGGAGCAGCTGCCCCAGGGCCCAGCAATTCAAAAGGTCCTGGGGCTCTCAGCAGTGGCTGGAGCCCTGGGCTCTTTAAATCGCCACCAGAGCCCAAGGGCTCCTATTCGTCACTATCCTGGAGCTCTGGTGGCGATTTAAAGAGCCCAGGGCTCCTAGCCACTGCTACTGATTCAGCAGCTGTAGCCCCAGGCCCTTTAAATAGCCACCCGAGCCATGGGTGGCACAGGTTGGGCAACACTGAAGGGTTGGCTGGGGGAGTATGGCCCCAGCCCCGCCCCTTCCACCGAGGCCCCACCCCTTCCAGGGTGGAGATCCGCCCCCCACCTTGCACAGAACCCCGGCTGCCTTGCATACCGATAGGTCCTTTAAGTTACTTTCACCCCAATGCAAAGTCATTTAAAATGAATATGCATTAAGATATTTGACTTTGTCATACATTCTAAGGGGCTTACATTGTAACCTTAGCTAGAATACTGTACACATGCATTTATATAATCAGTCTACTAGTCTTGAGGATGATTTCCTTTCTTTTTCAACAGGGGAAATTTGACTTTATTCCTGCAGCCCACCCACAAACACCAGGCTTCTCTTCCAGTGTCGTATGACATTAGCTGTAGTCTCTGAAAATACAAAGTTCACTGAATTAAGACATGAATTTTAAAGAGAAGCTTGATTCTATATGCTAAGGCAAAACCAGGTCAAGAACCCCTGTACTAATCTAGGCCCCCAATTTAGCAATCCACCCCTATTATTCAGCCTAACAGCAGGCATGAGTTTAAGTTCTTTTCTGAATAGAGAGTTTTGAGCCTGATCCAAAGTCCAGTGAACTCAATAGGATTCATTACATCATCTTTGGATCCGGTCCTTAGTGCTAGTTGCATATATCACAACATTCAAAACTAAGTTGTGGATATGGCAGTGACAATTTATGAGGGGACTGTATTGTACATGAAGCCCACAAATGTAAAAGGAATATCACTGATCAGATTGGTGTTTGGAGATTATATTGAAATTTTATCTATTCCAGCAAACAATTCTAGCAGACCAGGGCTCCTACCCACTGCTACCGCGTCAGCAGCTGGAGCCCCAGGCCCTTTAAATTAACTAACAACTATTCAGTGGAAAACTGTTGAATGTACACATTCACAATGTACTAATCTCAAACTACCTGATATATGCTGTAAGAAACTTTTTTTCATCATGTATTTGCATAAACGGTCTTAAAAATGAACTCTGAATTCTCTATCAAAGTCCAAGTTTTCTTACATGAGCAAAACAGGAGTCAAAACCAGAACCGTCATGATTTTAAATGGTCAATTGTCTATTTACAGAAAGCACTTGAGAGAAAAGAATGATGGAGTCATTTTTTCATTCATCTCTGACTGCAATTACTTGTAAGTTTTAGAGGAAACCACCAAAAAAAAATGTTCATTTTTTCCCAAAGTGTGAAAATTGCTGGACATCAGCACCAGTGAAATAAAGATGTAGGTATGCATTTGGAATCAGAAATTCCTAGTCAGATTACATAGATACTGTAGAACAGCAGTACATTCTAGGTCCCTATGAGAAAGGAAAGCCAATGACTAGGACAAGAACAGCTGCCCACTGACTGCTACGGTGGGCGTGTTAGATCACTTTAAAATGCTACATTACTTCTCTGAGAATCTATGTTGTCATAGTATAATTCCCAAATCTGGACCTTAGCGTCCAGGATATGGGTACTAGCATAAAGTCCTCTAAACTTAATTACCAGCTTAGATTCTGTAGCACTGCCACCAGTCAGGAAATTCCAGGGCCTGATACCCTCTGGTCCCCCCAAAACCTTCCCTGGGGACCCCCAAGACCCAGATTCCTTGAGTCTCACAACAGAGGGGAAAAAAACATTTCCCTTCTCCCTCCTTTCCTCCTCCCAGATTCTCCCCACCCTGGGTACTCTAGGAGAGATAGACAGATTCCAGCTTAGTGAATCTAAACAAAGAGATTCCACCCTTCTCCCCTCTCTTCCCTCTCTCCCAGAGAGAGACACAGAGATAAACGCAGAGAGCAGGTTTTTCTTCCCTCCTCCCTTTCCTTTCTCCCACCAATTCCCTGGTGAGTGCAGACTCCCTTCCCTGGAGTCTTACAAAAGATAACCAACAAATCAATTAGATTCTAAAAAAGAGGAAAACTTTAATAAAGAAGGAAAAAACATAAAAACTGTCTCTGTAATCAAGATGGTAAATATACAGGGTTTTTTAGCTTATAGACAATAGAAAGAAGCTTTCTCCAGCAGAAACACAATTTAAGCTACTTCCAACAAGTACACATCTGCAAATAAGAAACACAAGTTAAAAGACTATAACCACCTTTTTACTTACTAACTATTCTGAATAGATAAGAGACTGTAGCAGGGAGATTGGCAGAAACCTGGCTGCACCTCTAGTCCCGTCCAGGACCCCGAGAGAACAAAGCCAAACCCAAAAAACACACACAAAGGCTTCCCTCCACACGAGATTTGGAAGTATCTTTTCTCCTGATTGGTCCTCTGGTCAGGTGTTGCAGGTCACTGTTTGTTAACCCTTTACAGGTGAAAGAGACATTAACCTTTAGCTATCTGTTTATGACATATGTAATTATTGCATTCTACAAAATCAACTAATATAGGAGTTTAGCCCAAATATTAGGGAAGATGTACATCAGACTAATGTCTGTCTGAAATATAGCTTTTGGTGCTCACCAGTTCTCTGGCCACTGCTTTTATAGTAAGAAAATGAAAAAAAAATCTTCATCTTTAAGCAAGATAAAAAATGAAATGTTGGTATTTAAGATAAATTGCATGACAGGACACAATAAAGTCCCTCCTTCTGGAGTTTCTAGTTTACAGGAATGGCACAGATCCAGTCTGAAGAAAACCAACCTCAAGCTAGATGAATGCTTCTGTGTGCTCCTCTTCTAGCTAGGCGTGGTAGAACTTGGGGGGAGGGAAGCCATCAGGGCTAGTATCCCCACAAGAGAAATACTGGAGGTGCGTATGTTTCCACCCCTGCCAATAATTCTTAGGCTAATTGTTTCTTGTGCTCAGGCCAGGTGGGTCTCCATGGCTAATGGGTGGCGGGGGGGAAGGGTGCAGAGGGAAGAAGAGAAGAAGAGTCAAGGAAGGGACCCAGAGGGGCTAAAGTGATCACCACACTGTCCCAAATTGGTCTGAGGAGGAGGAGGAGGAGGCAGGAACCGGGGGTGATCAGGTCAAGTGTCAGTAGCTCCCTTCACTCCCCATGCAGAGCACACAGCTCTTTCCCCTGCTAATGCCTGGCACCCCGACTGTCACCCACTCCTCTTGAAGATGACCCACCCTGACACCACTGCCTACTCCTGAAACTCTAAATTCCCACCTCCACCCACTGCTCCTGACTGCCACCATGCCTCAGGCATAGAGCCCATTCTAACTTCCTTCCGCTCCCCATGCTTAGTACAGTGCTCAGGGTGTTCAGGTTTCACTATGCACCATTGTTCCCACCCTTCAAAGTGCACTTCCACAGCCTCTGCTAGCATACTGAAGCTCATTTTGTATTTATTAATGAAAAGAAAGGAGTCGAAGGATTTGTTTCCTCCTTTTTAACTTCTTCCATTTTCACTCTATGAGTTACTCTCCAGTAGTTATGTCAGATATGAAGCACTCAACATATAAGTTATATGAAGCACAGAAACGGGCAGCAATTCTCATGTATTTTGCAGGACAGCTTCATTGATCACTATTGTAATGGATGAGACTGTATTGATATTATTTGAGAGAAGCTTTCAGGTAAGAGGGCAGATATTTTATTCTAAATGGGTTTTTTTAAAATCAAAAAATCCAATTGACCTTTTAAATATATTTTTCATAAAATATACATATCTGCACATAATCCTCTCAGAAAACCAATTGTGCCTAGACTAAGAGCCTTTTCATCCTGAAATAATCACCTAGGAACTTCTTGTGTGCACTACAGAGTATATGCTAGAGAGACCATGAACAAATACTGCACTTGCTATGTGCATAAATACAATGAAGAATAGTCAAAATTCATGTAAGCCACCAAACTCCCAGAGTTGAATTATTCTTTATAATGCAGTAGCATCTTGGAGCCCCAGTCATAGACTAAGGCCCTATTGTGCTAGGCACTGTACAAAGAACAAAAAGAAAGCTTACAATATAAGTGTAACAAAAATCTAAGTGTTCTGGAATGAGGAGGCCCTCCAAGACTGTTGCCTCATCTCACGATATACCTCCACAACCTTTCAGGTGTGTAGCCAGTAAAAGGCCTCTGTCCCTCAGAAACAGCAAACAAGACAAACTGGGGGAGAAAGCCATAGGAACCAGTTGTCATGATAACATTTCAACTCTCAGTTTGGAACTCTTTTCCATGACTCTGGTATCACATCTCATTTCAAATATGCTCTGGCAAACATCACCAGGTGACACTGTTACATAAAGCCTTCCAGAATAATAGTGTAGGCCTGTAAGAGACCTCAGTAGTCATCTAGTTCAGTCTTCTGCATTGGAAGCAGGACTAAGTAGTAACTGGACCCTTCCTGACAGATGTTTGTCTAATGTGTTCTGAAAAACCTCCAATGATGGAGACTCCACGACCTCTCTAGGCACTTTGTTCAAGTGCTTAACTACTCTGACAGGAAAATTTTCCTAAATGTGCAACTGTCACATGGATGCACCACTCACTACTAGTCTGGCCCCTCCTCCTGACCACTCTGGGGATTAGCTCTCAAGGACAACACCCCTGTCCACAGTCTGCACACTGTTTCTCTGTCTCTCCCTCTAGTCTGCAGCTCCTCTCTCACCCCACGACCCTCAGTGTCTCCTTCATCACTTAGTCCTCCAGGTAGGTCACTCAGCATTCCCCCTTCTTGGGTACAGTCCATCAGAAGTCCTAGACAGTCTTCCCATTCACTACCTCAGTTTCTATGCCACACTCTCAGTGGCTGGTAAGAGAACCTGGGCCTGCCCTCTTCTCCCGATTCCAGTCCAGGGACCCTCAGCTCAGCAGTTCTGGGCTTTCTCTCTCTACGTTCACTGCTCCTTCCCTGGACTGCTTCCTACATTTCTGGTTCCCCTCCTTTCTCTAGGCAAACCAGCTCCAAACCCTCCTGCCTCTTCCCAGGGAGCTACCGCTTCCTACAGCCTTTTCCAGTGACCCCCAAACACTCCTCTCTCTTCCCAGGAAGTGACTACCCTTTTCCAGCTGCTAGCCAGTATGGAGCCTGCTACATGGTTTATAGGCCCCGCCTGTTCCTGCACAGGTGAACTTGTTCCTGCACAAGTGAGCCTGTTCCGAATCAAACTCCTGCTCCATGGCTCCTGCTCCAGGTGCAGCCTGTGGTATTAATTGACCTATCCAACCACCTTAACTCCATTCAGTCCAGTGTGGGGTGGACAACCCATCACACCAACCTAAACCTCCCTTGATGCAACTTAAGCCCATTGTTTCTTGTTCTATTCTTAAAGGTTAATGAGAACAATTTGTAATCAATGGGAAGACTCCTACTGACATCAGTGACTTTTGGATAAGGACAAATGTGAGATCCTACAGGGTTTTGCAGGATCAGTGACAGATTTTTAAAAGTGCCAGCATGCATAATTTGTACACACAAGTACCATGGTTGGTACAAGTTCCACATCTTCCTCAAAGGGTTAAGACGAGGACTCAGAAAATAGAGACTTTATTCCCTGCTCTGCCAGGGTCTCCCTGCATGACCTTGGGCGAGTCAATTCATTTTTCTGTGCCCCTGTCCAATTGCAAAATGGGGACAAGAATATAACCCTAGCTCACAGAGGTCTTGAGAGGATAAATCCATTAAAGTTTGTGAGCAGTTCAAATACTACACTGAGAAGTACCACAGAAAAACCTATAAATAAATAAATCTTAGTAACTGTGCAGCAAAATGGCTGGTTGTGTCTCAGTAACTGCATGTGCACAATTTAGAAACTGGTCATCTATTTTTAAAAGCATTTCATTTGACCTTTAGGAATATTTCCCCTTATTTGATGCTGGACAGTAGTGCTTAATCCTTTTAACGTGGGAGTTTTGTTAGCCTCAATATTCATTTGTATTCTACACACCCTCTACATGTTTGATAAATAATATCTATCCTTTAAAAACAGTTGATTTGTTCAACATTTATGATACTAAAAGTAAGGGTTGTGGAGGTATTTAGAACTTTCAGTATAAAGGAAGAGAAAAATGTTTGGCGTCTATATTTTAAAGGGATAGTACAGGTTTCTCCTTCTTTGCTCTGAGGAAAGTAGGGTGCAGTAAGTAGCTCCTTATTGAGTCTCCGTTATAGAATTCTATTTACAAAAAAAGTTAGACAAAATTTTGCCCAAAAATCTTTCCAACCTCATCCAGGGAAAATTATGGACATCAGTGGTTTTATTGCTTGTATAAAAGAGATGAATTGGCTCTTTGTATGAAATAAAAGCCACTTTATACAATACATTAATAATTTAAACAGATACATAAATCTCATATTTGTGGCAGGAGGCATTAGGAGACAATTAAAGGCATCTGATTCTTAAGATAAGGCTTTGCAAGGTAACCTTAAATTCAGTTTGATATAAGCTCATCCCTCTGTTCAGTTTCTGGACATAATTATATCACAATCCAGAGTGATTCTTATTATAGCCATCTACATACAAAGCACCACAGACACCTAGGCACTTTATAGCCTATAACTTTCATGTACTTGGCTAACAAATGGTTTACAGAATGATTAAAATTTGTGATTCCCCTGACTTTCAGGAACACAACATATATTTGTCTCCAGCAAAAGGTTTATCCGTGGAATTGGGTTGAGATAACTTATTTTAAAATCTGAAATTTATAAAGTGAGGCATTTCTGCTACTAAATCTCCTAAGTCTTAAACAGTGCTTTTGTTCTCTGGAATATGTCTATATATCCTTTAATACACACATAGCACAAACATACTCCCCTTATAAAAACACACAGGGCCATATTGTGGTTTTAGGGGACGTGTGGCATTGGAAAGAGGTAAGGAGCTATTCAGCAATGGGCGCCTAAACAGGAATTCTGGATTAATTCCTATAGGAGCTCTGAGGAACTCCCACTTGAGGAGCAACTCTGTCACAGGCTGCTGAATGTGTCCACCTTGTGCTGGCTCATCTCTGCTAGCCATTGCAGAGGCGGATCAGGGCCACAGCCTGCCCCTTTCCAGAGGTTACTGGTGCTGGTCTGGGTAGCACCTTTCTCTTCATTGGAATTGTGGCTCACCCCTGCGTGGTTCATATGTGTTGAGATGGAAGAAAGGAAGCAAGGAAGGCTCCTAGCACACTCCTGTCCCCTTGTATAGCAGCACTGGACCAGAAACAATCTGTTTTATAGTTTTCTCCTTGGGTTAAAGTCAAATTAGCAAGAGAACCCAAGTTTCATATTTGCTTAAGTGTTTCTAAAACTGAGGTGAGATTTGTGGGACTTCAAGTCAGTCACTTTGTTGTTACTCAAAGTGGCTCTAAAGCTTACTCGTGAAACTACTTTCTGTGCTATTACACATGCAACACCTGTTCTTCAGGTTTGGGGTTTTGTATTTAAGGGACTATGTTTCCTTAGATTTGCAGTATAATCCTCTAAAGAAAACTATGCCAGAATAATAATTTCAAGGAAAATAATGGGGCTGGATGGATTTAACCTCCTTTTCTAGCAGGTCATGTTGTGTATTCTCTGGAACTAAAATAAATTGAGAAAAGATATGGATGAAAAACACTGTTGTAGTATTTTATCATTAAATGAATACAGACAGGGCTGATCTTTCCCCTCTTAATTCACTTTCTATTGGTTTTAAAGAAATACAAAACAGGATTTAGTCTCAAAATATATTTGGCTGATCTTTAAAATGTTAAAGTAGAAGTGAACACAAGACTTTCAGCCTCTCAGCCAACTCAGATAGTCTGCGATTTTCAGGGGCTTATGCTGAAACCGTCCTCTCCCTCCAACCCTTCTCCCCCACAAATTATGCCTAGGAGGTAAGACAATATACCTATCGGCTCATATTCTACCAGTCAGAAATCACTCAGACATACTTATCTCAGCATAGTGAACAAAATAACCTATACACAGATCCGTGTTCTCCTTTCCCCAAGTGATTTATTTAAAATAAGAACAACGCTAGCTATAATTCCCCTCATGTGAAAAACTTGCAGCTGGCATAATTCTCCACCTCCAAATCAAAGAACAATGATTTGGGCAGGAGAGATGGGTAGGGACTGAAATACTGCTGCTTATCCATGGGTACGGCCACATTGCCTTGTGATAGGCAGCTTGACATACATGGCACCTAAGAAGAGTGGTTGAAATCTTTGGCAGTAGACCTAATTACCTGAACATAACAACAGTGTTTGGACAAACACAGCAACAGTTTTGTCAGAATAAGAAAAGCAGAATTGGGCCCTTGAAGGATAGTATAAGAAATGTCTACATTCACACCCAGGCTTGCATCTTTCTTCTCTTCAGATTCAGAGTTGCAGTTGTGACAATCAAGTTAAAAAAGAGCATTTCACTGCTATTTACACACTTTAGAACTAGAAGAAGAAACCAGAGTATTGTACTTCCACTATCAAACAGTGCAACTTTATTTTTCCAATATTTTCTATATCCAGAAGCAATTCTCTCCTGTAAAAGTTCTCTGACATTCACTTCTTTTCCTCAGGACAGGTACTGCATGGCAACTGGCATCACAAGTTTCAGGACCATCCTCCAAGTCTGCCCTATTCTAGAAAAACTAACTCTAAGTGTAAAAGTATAATTCAGTTTCTATAGCCAGTGAGTCCTTGATCTCTCTATTGAGACAGCCAAAGAAACCAATCAATGTCAAATGCAGTGCTGTTTTTAGTGAGAAATGTGCAGCATTATAGTTGTAAGCTGCCATTTTAAATTTCGAGGGGGTTCTTGGGCCTGCTTTCAGGCTAAGGGACTCCGTAGGGATGCATGTAATCGGGCAGCATCAGGCATCCTGGAAAGAGCTAGCCCAAAAATGGTGTGAGTTGTGCTGCTCTGTCTTTGGGAGCAGCCTGCTTTCTCCTTCTGTTTTGGAGTCCTTGTGGGTTATCATTCTGAATTCTAAGAAGTCAAGTGGTGCAACAGTGCAACCTTCCAGCAAGCACAAATGTTTTTATTTAACCTCTCTTTGTGTATGCCATGAACATAACAATAACCATGCATGTCTACTAGGGAAATGAAGTTCCACAATAGCCTGTCAACTGGCAGCTGAATCTATACCATACCTAGGTGCATACACCTGTAGTTGTTCTACACCCCTTTCAGCACTCTGCTCTTATTGGGGGTAGGACTCAGATAAGTGTTTGACTTTTCCTGACCTGGTGATCTAGTAGGAGGGAAAATAAAGGGAGAGTACATAGGACCCTGAGCTTTGTTCTTCTGTCCACTAGGAAGGCGGAAGACATAAAACCATTCATTGTGATCATCTCAAGCCAATATCCACTGCAGAAAATCTCTTGGTTTGAGCTAGTAAAATATTAAATCTATTAACTCTAATTTTTGGAGTGAGTATACAGCCTGTGTAAAGGAGGAGAATATTGTGACGTTATAAACAGAGGGAGAATTATGAGCTCTGCCTTGTCTTTTTCTTCTTCTTCTTCAAGGTTGACAAGCAATTAAAGTTTACTCTCATTTCTTTAGGTAACTGGCCTTTTTGAAATTTTTCCTTAAGAGCTCCCTGTAGCAATCAAAGGCATAGCTTTTTCAGCACTTTAAAGAAAACTGTTCCTAGAAACTTTCCTGAAGGCATATTCTGAATTTTGTGTAGAATTTCCCTTCCCTGAATATGTTTCTTTTGTGAATGTTCTGATATGCATTTGAGGTGACTTTTAAATGACAAATCACTGAGAAAATTGTCCGATACATTCATTTCATCTGCCTCTTCTGAGGAATTGTAGGGATTTCTATTACTTCAGAAATTCAATGCAATTTTATTTCAATTATATAATAGCAGAGCCAAAAGTGAAGGCTAGTAAGAAGGCAATAGCAGAGGAGTTCTGAAACGTCTTTAAACTTACATTTGCCTGCCCAATTTCCTTCCATATAGCAAGATTGCTTAGTTCTACTACTAAAAATATCAATATGAATCAGTAGTACTGCATTTGGTTGATATTTCTGCTTCCTGATTCATTCAAGAGATGAGCATCTGCATGGTAAATCTTGTGTTTATCCTCTAGGGCTGCCTTATCAGTTATCTAGCGGAGACAAAAGTTATGCAAGTTCCCCTAATTGTTGCCTAGAGTGAGTCCCAAAGGGTTATAGAAGAATCCATGGAGCCCTTATTAAAAGACAGACATTCCAGAATCATTTATGAGATCTAAATGATGCATGCAAGGCCTTTAAAAATGCAGACATTCCATTTCCATTTATATTGTTTGTGAAGAACAAAGCTCAGGGCAGTATATTTATCATGGTAAATATACAAAAAGTTCAGAGGTAAGTCACAGTTACAATAATACAAGGAAAAGCCACTTACAAAGACAGCAATCATATATCGTGAAGTTGGATAGGCTAACAGAGATAAACTTCATCTAAACAGAGAAGAACTGGCTTATATAGTGGATCTATTTAGTCTAACTCAACTGTGAGTTAAACGTGAGAGATATTGATTTGGGTACCAATGATGAAATTTTTCCAAGCATGAAATTATTTGTAATTTTTCAAGTATCTAAAAAGGTGCAAATTGATAACCAACAAATGTTTGATACACAAACTTATGTGAATGGACAGGCTTCTATGAATGGAAAAGCTTTTAAACTAAGTTTGGGGTAGGATCAAGAAAAAAAACTATTGGAATTGAAATACCTAAAGTATTCCTTGGCAAAGTTATTAAACTGGTATTAAAGGGGGAAAAATATTAAGAAAATGTTGTGCCCTCTCCCACAAACAAAAGTTAGAAAGCAGGGAAATGCACAGTTAAGAAAGATACTTAAAAAAATTAAATTGAAAGTCAAATAATCTTAAAGTCACCTTAACTCTGTCTTTTGCTACTTAATCTTACATCCTATACACTTGTTCCTCCTTTTGTGTAATATTTGGGTGAAGATAGTTTAGAGGAAGAATTTAAGTTCACATCTTGTGGCTGCCGGTATCTTAAATCTACAGAATCCACTTCATTTTAATGATTTACCTCTGAAGTGGAGGAACGCTAAAGTGAATGGATATGGTTTCAAACATACTTGTCTATGCTATATGCATGATCCCTTGCCACTCTGTGATTCTGGCATGTAAGTGACCTAATTTTAGTCTGATCTTTAAGCAGTTTGTAGTTCCAAGGCACAGTGTGATAGTATGACATGTATTCTATTCATAGTACAATACCTAGAGCTGAGCCAATAATTAGCACAAATAATTTATGATCAAATTTCCCATGAATGGATTATAAACATCTCAAATGTATTTCTCATTCAAAATTATTTTCAAATTTCTTCAGCAAACACTACTTGGTCTGCAGTTTGTGATCAGTTTAATAAGAATATTAGACATTCATAGTATGCTGATTAATTTTTCTGTTACTAAAGCAGTTAACCCACACACAAGAGGAATGTTTATTATATATTCAGTTGCAATATACCCATTTGATTGCTAGTTACATAAGGGAGCCAATCAGGGAACAGAAACAGTATTGCGTAACCTTGTAATTAATCTCATCAATATAAATTTAAAAAGTTATATGTCATTGTAATTTGCACTGTGTAGTTTAGCTGCACGTCACATAGGCTAGGATACATAAACGTATGTAGGTGTTCAAATGATGTCTGTCACAGTATCTAACTTCAAGGTGCCTACAAAACATCATAGGAACACCACTTCTAGCCCATGGGAGATGCCAGCCAGATGGAAGTGTACTAAGCTTTGTCCGCCTCAGGCTGATGCCTAGCTTCAGTTTAGAGATCCACTAACAGGAATACAGTGCCTTGAGTCAGGCGACTTAGGTGCCTAGCTTGCTCCACCCAACATGGCTGGAGGAGGAAGAGTTGATGCACTTGTTACTTTTAGCCAAGTGATTAGAGCACTCACCTGGAATGTAGGAAAGAGGTTGAAATTCCACCCCCCTACCAGAATAGTAGAAAGGATTTAAACTGGGGTCCTAAACCTCTCCAGAGATTGCTCTAACCACAGAGCTATGAGACAGTCTGATATGGGGATTCCTCAGGCTCTTCTGTTGAAGCTGTTGCATTCTGGATAATTAATGAAAGAATGATTGGAGCAGAAAGTTGGACACAGGGTTTCCTACCTCCCAGGTGGGTACCCTAACCACTAGAATACAGAATAATTCTCTTTCTCAGGCCCAATGGCTGATCCACTGTGGATAAATACTTAAATAGTTATCCAGCTGGATTCTGAAAGGGAGATGATCCAGTAGATGGCCTGCTTACTGGATTGAGCCCTTCATGTAACCTTTCCCAGTTCATGAATCGTTCTGGGGCTCAGGAAAGAGATAGGCATCTGGATGCCTAGAGGGAGGCAGCAGTGCACATGCCCAGAGGCAGAAACATAGGTGCCTAGGGAACTTTTACTCTGAAAACTTAGGCGCCAAGTGAGTTTAGGCATCTACAGGGTTTGGCAGGTTTTTGGGTCATAGCAAAGCCAAAACTGGGATTTCAGTGCCTAAACACAAGATTTACGCACCTGTATACTTTCATGGATCCCACGGTTTTGTTTCTTTACTCTGCCCACCCCTCTCAAGACACACTAGGGCTGGAGAAGGAGGAGGACCTCATTCTAAATTTTAGCCCGGTGGTTAGGGCACTCTACCAGATTGCAGATTACCTGCATTCTGTCCCCCCTCTGCCTAATGTGGTGCAGGAATTTGAACTTGGGTTTCTTATCTCCTATGGGTGCCCTAACTACTGAGCTATGGGATATCTAGTCTCTCACACTCTCTCCTGTTAAAACTGGTCCACTGTGTCTAAATCATTAAATATGCATTGGGACAGAGTGTGCAAACAACTCAACAGTTCAGTGGTTAGAGCACTCACCCAAGCTCCTTGATCTACATCAGGCAAAGAGTGGAATTAAGGCTGAGACATCCACATCCTGGATGAGTATCCTAACCACTGGACTAAAGGTTATAAGGGAGACATCCACCTCCTCCTCCCATGCCATTTTGTGTGGGTTTAGGTGTACTCTGAGAATGCCTACCAGACCAGGCCCCACAGGCAAGGTAGATAGGAGAATGTTTAGTATAAGGATTGTACTGAAACTTAGACATGAGGTCAGTGCCTAACCACCTAGATGGAGGTGGCTATGCAGGTGCTCACTGGCAGAAATGTAGGTGTCTAGGGAACTTTAACAGTGGAAACCCAGGTGCCTCCAGGTTTAGGTGGCAGCTGAGGGGACTTGAGGATCACAGCGATTGCCTGAATATTGGAGTTGGGTGCCTAAGTCTGTTAGGCATTTATTGGCTAGATTGACAAAGACACTTCTGAAAATGAGGCTGAAGCTCCAAAGTCACTTAGGTGCTTTTTGAAAAACTGACCCTAACTAATTATGTATACATTAACAGAGGATCACTCACATGTAGCAGGGCTCTTTTGAGAAGATGATCAACCAAACAGCAGGAAAAAGAACGGAACAGAAAAGTGAGACTCCAATTTAGATTTGAAACAAGTATCAATTATTATTTCATTCTCCTTTTTATTTATTTCACGTTAACATATTTGGGGAAAGTAATTTCATACTGGAGCTTTATTGATGCTGGATTTATAGGTTTGGGTGTTAATTTTAAAATTGGCCACCATGAAATGCAAAACACTGGGAAAAGATGTGAGTTTGAATATAGTTCTGTTTATATTGAGCTCTAACTCAGTTTTTTGTGCCATTGCTAACACTGGGCATCATGCAAGGTGCAGAGTGCCCTCAGATTCTATTGATTTGATCTGGTGCCCTCAACCCACAGCAGCTCTTAAGGGCTCAGTACCTCACAGGCTCACGCCTTCTATGCCAAAGTCTCTCTGGACTTTTAGGCATTCTGACACAGATTGCTCACTGAGTTTAACAGGCTTGAATGACATTAAGACGTAGCTCGGGGCCTGTGACCTTCTAAACTTATGATTTATCCTTGTTTAATATTTTGGACTTGCTTTATTAAAAAAATGTTGAAGAAAATTAAGAAAGCTCCATTCTGATATTACTTTGTTGGAAAGAATTCAAAGAGACTGTTCAGCTGTTCCTTAGAGCAGAGAATTTTAGAAGAGCTTTGAGAAAAAAAGACTGACATGATTACAGAGCTTCCAGTGTGACCTTAGATAATTCTCTTAGGACATCTCTCATTCTGCACACAATGATACACGTTCAATTGCACGACTAAACAGAACTACAGTGATGGTGTATGTAAATGAGGTGTTTGTCCACACGTAAATGTTTTCACAATTGACCATTTGAGTGTGCATTAACCAATTTTGCCTGCTCAGCCACACGA